>NW_008671215.1:0-21697 GCF_000695815.1 Acanthisitta chloris
CGCCGCCCCGGGAGCTGTCCCGGCCCAGCCCTGGCAGTGACAGCACCGGCGCCGTCAGCGCCGACAGCTGATGCTGAGCAGCTTAGGCAGAGGAGAAATCCTCGGGCCTTACAGTTAGTCCTGTGACACGGTGTCACCTGTCCGAATTAGCTCAGACGAGCGGGATATCCCTGAGCGAGCGGTGGCTCAGGGGCACAGGGCGCCGGGGGAGGCTGAGGGGCTGTGATGCCGAGAGAAGGAAGCTATAGCTGCAAAAGAATTTGCAAAGCATAAAAGAAAGGGGGGAAATGATAACGGTCAATTTGTAAATAAGTATTTAAACTATAAGCCTCTGCTGACCATTGTAAAGCTTTTGCTAGCTTTTGCTGAACCTTGTTTGCTTAAGCTCTAATAGCTATACCATCTAAGGAAACATGTTACAAAAGTACAGGACCTTTCTGTATAAAAAAACAAGTTTTGCTGACTATAGTAACCTTGAGGAAAATAAAAACAAGAAAGAACCAGTGTAGTAGTTTGGACAAGAGCCAGGACTGTGATGCGTCTGCGCCGAAGAAGGAGTCAAACGACAGACAAGAGAGGAAGACTCCGACTCCTCCGTGCCTCCTCCCAACGACCACCATAAGGGGAGGAGACGAAGGAGGAGTATATGATAATGATTTCTAAGAACTAATTGTAATAATGACCACCCATTCCTGGAAATGATGAATATGAATGGACATTTAACGTATATAAACTGTGAAGTTTTTGTCCCTGGTAGCACGAGTTTGGTGGAGCGATCCCCTTGTGCTCAGCACTGAATAAACAAATCCCTGCTACTCAGAGACACAAGGCTGGGAGAAGTTCTTTTCCAGCCTTTTCTCAGCATCAGGCGTGTCTGAGGAATGTGCCATACACAGGCAAAGCTGAGGGAGAAAGGGCCTTGTGAAACTGATTTCAAAACCAAAAGTGAGGGTGAGAAACAAGAGGCCCAAGTGAAGAAAGACGGTCGGTCAACAAAAATAACCGACTCAGAAGTTATTTCTGGCATCCTATCTGGTAACTCTGTTTGAACAGTGGTGATTAATGCGTTAGTTATGTGTGTGATGCAAGAGGCACGCGGAGTGGTTTGCCTACATGTTCAGCTCTCCAGCCCCTCCACTTTGTCCAGACAAAATTCCAACATAAAAGGCTTATCTCGCAAATTGCCCAGCACAGTCATCCCAGGGGTTTATTTATTTTAAACTGGGCCCCAGAGTGCAGACACACCCATTAAAAAAACCCATTGCCCTTTGCAATAGGAGTTTCTAACTTTTTTTCACCTAACCTTTATTTTTCTTTCCCCAAAGGTGGCCAAAAAGCTGTTGTACACAATATACTGTTGGCAAGACCAACAAAGAAGGGAAGCCCAAATCTCTGTTTCTGTCGCATGTTTGTATAATGTTGTAGTAGGATCCAGGTCTGCTATTTGAATGCACACCGAGGGAAGTGTGAAGTTAAAGGGTTGGTGAGAAGTTAAAGAGGAAACAGAGCTAGTAACACTGAAATACTGTCAGGAAAGTGAAAGCACAAACTTGTAAGTAGTATAAAAAAATTGGAAGGTGAAATGGAAAAATGGAAGCCAAAAGGAATTAAAAATACAAACATTTTTTGAAGAATGACGTCAAAAAAGATTGTTGCAGAATATAGCTCTGGGCCTGACCCTATACAAATGCATGTCTGTCTCCATAGTGGGGTGGGTGGCAGGCATGAGATACCTGACATGTTTGCAAAACAGTGGAGGCCTTGCAGGATGTGCTGATTTTTTTGAGGGCTTTGCCTTTCTCAGAACTGCTTAATAACTATAATTTTAAGCAGTCAAGAACACATGATAGTGTGAATCATGGTTCCTGTGGCAAACCTGTGGTAAGAAGTTGTGCCAGTAGTATAACAGCTTATTAGAATGTGAACATATGCTTTTCATCCAAAACTGAATATAGCAAAGGCATTTTGAAGACTGGAAGTCCATTAATCAGAAGAATATGTTTCTGTTTGAAAAATAAAAACTCCTTCATGTACTCCTAACATTAGTCCACCTACTGCTTTTGACCATTTCCATCAAACAAAATTTTTTGTTCTATAGGGAGACAGAACTAACAGTACTCAAATATACACCACACCAAAAATATGTTGTATCTTTAATTGCACAAATATTCCATTCAGTTAAAAAAACTGGTCTAAGGCACTGAAATTTGCCATTCAACAGCTCATCAAAGGCTTTGAAACAGTTTATAAAGAAGCAAAATTTCTGACTGAAGATTTCTGCAGATAGATGTAGAGGGTCACATTCTTAGCTGGTATAGAAATGAGGTAAGACCAATTAGATTATTCTGATTTATGATCTTGAGACATTTTTGAGATAGTGTCCTAACTGAAGCTTAAGATACTTTTCCATTAAAGACTTTCCTCCCACGAGACTTACAAAGTGAAAGGCTCTTACATTTTTACTCTTTTTTTTACTTAAAAACCTATTACTTTACATTTTTAATCTTAAAATAAATAAAAGCAATAGATTCTTAATGGGTGAATCAAAAGTGATGTTTCTCACTCAAGAGCATTTTCCAGCCTTAACTTTCCTTTAATTTGTCTCCAGAAGAGTCACCCTCATTCAGCTTTCGTGGCTGTTGCAATCTCTGCTGGCCACCAGCTATTTTCAAACCAGCAATGCCCTGCAGAAGGGTAGTGAGGCACATGGTGGTGAATGCTCCGTTGGGACAGTGGTAGACCAAAAGCAGAAGAGGCATTGCTGACAAGTCAGGGGCAATTATGTTCCTAGCTCTTATTGTCTCCATTTCTAAGTGTGATAACAGTGGTCTCCCAGACTCCTGGCTGAAGTGGTTTACCCAATGCCAGTTAATAAGTCTGTTGCACAGACTGATCTCCTGGGTACAAACCCACCTCCTTAATCAAGAAACAAGCAGTTCTTTCCCTTCCCAATATTCCCTTTCTCCGGCTCCTCACAGAAATTCCATCATACTCAACAGTGTGCTTGACAAAGTCAGTTTGACTTTTAGCCTACTTGCTAGTGGTGGACGTGTGTGTACATACAGGCCTAGGGAGAAGCGCCAAGTACCAGATCTTTCAAGATAATTGAAACTTGAGATAGTTTTGCCTTAAAAGCTTCCAAGATCTTTTAGAGAAACAGTATTCTTAAGAATATAAACACTTATTTTTCCTATCTGAAGAACCACATTATCTGCCCCGTCAGAATGAGTTTTGTTAACAATTCTTGGATTGCTTTCCCTGATGATATAGAAAAAAAAAATGCATTTTTCTGTTTTAAACTGCAATCTTTCTCTCACCTGAAGGAGTTGAAAATGTTTTCTCTACCCTACATAGGTCTACAGCAGAGTCTGAATGTGAACCACAGCCCAGTTTTCAACCTTATGAGCTTAAGGCATAAGAAAGGATTTAAACCTGACTTTCGCATGAGGATTCCATCCTGCAATGAATAGCAACAGGCAAACTGGTGGACCAACTACAGTTTGAGTTATGAATTTTGACCCCAGTCTCTGCACTGAGACATCAGTTTTTGGACCAGATTGTATCAGATGGGGTTGAAAATGCAGTTGTTGCATTGCTACTTAGTGCACTGCAGGGTATTTACTTGTCCATCTTCATGTAAACACAGTATTTAATGGCTATTCAAACAGAAGTCCAAAGGGTTGGATTCTCCATAGCCTTGAATCATTGCTACACGGCTCAATTTTACACTAGTGTGTTGTTCCACTTGGTGATACAAGCCAAATCACAAAGATATCTAAAATCTCCATTTTCTGACCAGAGTATAGAACAACCAGAATCCACAACATGTTTTTCAGCAAAGAATTCTTGCTCAAAATGTCATCTTAATACTTTTTTTTAGACATAACTGAAGCATTTTACCTCTGAAGAACAAGGAATAGCCTTTCTACTGAGATGCTGTGAGGAGTAGTTTTGCTGTTATTCCTGTTTAGCAGAGCTCTCATGCAATGCTTTTGGTCTCAGAGCATCTTCTTTTCATGACATTCTGTGTCCTTCCCCAAAGGTCTGACTATCCTCCAATAATGAACTGACCAACATGATTCATGTGCTTTCTGCCTGCCAGAAAGCACATGAATCACAGTACCAAATCACAGTCCATATAGTCCATGCAAAGAAGCAGAACAGGACAAAATATGGCTTTACCAAAGTTATACCTTATATATTGAGCGAACGCCTGAGCTGCCATTAACAGCACAGTTTACACAGCTTTATGAGGGAAGGAAAACAGCAACAAGTTTAAAAATCTGGTTCCTTTGTGGTCAGAAATGTTCTGCTGGAATTTAACTAGTATGCAACCACATTTGAACATAACTGTGGTTGGCATGGATTGAATTCTAATGTGGACAGAACCTAATTTAGGAAAGACTTGGAGAAGCTGCATGTAAATGCACATGAGGGAATATAAATGACTGGCACCAGTGTCACTTTCACTTTGTTATTAAAAGCAGTCTTGATGCTTTGAATGCAAACAGGCTTCAGAGAAGTGAAACTGGCTGCTGCTTTTAGCACAAGGACAGAGACCCTCTAATTTTAACTCTCCATGAGTGTAGTATTTGAGCAATTACACTGATGAGGCAGGGAAGGAATCTCACCATCCTCTGAATACAGGCAGCTCCGGCTGAGATGGTGTCATGATCTGGTTTGCAGGCAGTCACTTAAGCTTCCTTTACACCAGTTCCGAGACAAAAGACAATTTTTTCCTTATGAGAATTTTTTTTTCTACCAAAGCTATTCAATAAGTGCAGAAGATGGTGCAGGTGAGGGTCACTTCTCAGCTGTAAGCTACAGGTCATTGTCATCTACTAGAGGGCAGTGGACTGGCATTTGTGTGTTTTCATCATCACCATGTATCATGCTGAAACCTTTTCTCTCCCATGGCAAGTTGCCTGAACCATTTGGCCAGCTGTAGCCTCCTTAGCTCATTGTCTAAACCCCAAGCTCAAGGCAGGGCTATCACATTCACTGCAGAGAGGCTGATCCCACTGCAACTGACGGATCAGCATTAAGATTAGGTGATTAAAAGAGCAGGGTTTATATCACTGTATCACCTTCACTTGCTGTGGTTGTTTTACAGGGTTGATGAACACCCTCTCACATTCAGTTTTACACAAAATCATATCATTTGCTTTTTACAGTAGGACTACATACCTCTCAGCAAGATGTGCTGCTATATGCCTATGACATTTTTGGCAGGGTGTTAATAAGCATGCAGGTTGACCTTGTCACTGCTTCTGAAATAAATTAAGGTTTCTTTTGTCAAAGCTTTTAATAGACTTTTGGATTGGAAAAGTGCCAAGATGGTCACAGGATTGCATGACTCAGAGGGCTACTGAGATTTAAGTGTTTTAAAAGTCTAAAACAATAAAAATAGCTCTAGTGTGTTATTTTCAATAGATATAAATGTGTGTTACACAATTTGGACCCAGCAACTCCTTTCAGTAATGAACAAAGATCATCATCATAGCTGACATTTCTGAAATGTTTGAGAAGTAAGTTCAAGGTCATCTTTGAATGCAAACATGTTACACACTAATTATCATGAGTTTCTTATACTTACTGGTACAAAGTATTCAGGGAGTCATGCATCAAGTAAAATAATGGTCTATTATTGAGCAAAGTTTAACATCAAGCAATGTGCTATGAATTTTAAAACGTTTTTTAATGTCAGACACAGAAAAGTATCTTGATTACAAAAGATTTTCGAAAGGGGAGAAGAGGGGAGAAAGGAAGGAGAGGAGAGGGAAAGCTTCTTTAAAAAAAATCTGCAACAACCTTCTCTGAAAGCACAGTATTTAGATCCTGTTGTGAGCTAACAGAATGGGATCTATAGAAGTCACTCAAATTGTGTCATGCATATTAATGTCTTATTTCCTAAGGCAGGTGAAACTCTCTCCTGTTCATTTCCAAGCTTGTACATTCTGACCCAGTGTAAGACTGAAACTGCATGGCTGAGAGTGCTTTTGGCCTCTCTGCGAGACCTCTGTGAGTAATGCACAGGTCTCATCTGACACAGGATCCCTTTGCTGGAGGCAGTTTCAGTATTAATCAGCCTGTCGGTCACTATGGGCTACAACCTGCTAACAAAAACCTCGGGACTCCTCCCTGATTCATTGCAGTCGGTGCTCTAATTTTACAAGGTTTTAATTTAAGTAATTGCCTCCAAGGATTTTTCATACAAATTTTTTTGGCCAAAGATATTTATTGATCCCACGATCTTTTCCAGCTACTTATTTCATATTTGCACTGTGCTAAAATTTCTGCTTGGCTTTCTTTTAAAATCCCTGGCAAAACATTACTGATTTCACAGTGGGGACAAATCCTGGAGAATTGTCCAGGAAGACACATTAATATCTGTGCTGGGGACACAGACAGATTTGCTGACAAAATGAATGTGGATTGGGTTCAGGGCCACATTTGTTCAAAGCATCTCTAGAAGCAAAGCACCCACATGGACTTCATCACTCTGTTGTGGTGTGGCCTCACCACACAAAGCTCCTAAGGGTGAATTTCACTCAAAAAAACCCAAAAGGAAATCAAGTTAAGTCCTTAGCCAAAATGGCATTGCTGTGGTTATTAGTGATAAGGGAAAGGGATAAGATTCAGACCTGAAGGGCTAAACCACACCAGAAAAATTAAGGGTAGGATTTAATTGGCTCTACAAATCAAGCTCAGCAGGGAAGTGTAAATGCAGTAGTGGGATCCAATCCCATTCAATAAAATGGAATTAGACAAAATTTTAATTCCCAGCAAATAATCTCAAAAGGTGTAATTCAGCAAAGCATAGCACCACTGTTTAGATACTTTGCTTGGGCAGGCACAGTCTGCAAAGAGGCAACCTATAGAAATCACAGAAAAAGATGCTAACTTCCAGATAAAGTGAGAAACAGATATAGAGATGCAACTGGTATTTGATGCAATTCATATTTTTGCACCTACTGAGTGTCCATCTATCCAAAGGGTTTATTTCTGAGCACTCAGTGCCCATCTATCCAAAGGGTTTATTTCTGAGTTGTTACTATCTTCATTATTTCTGAAGCCCTAGGAATGATCATTACAGTCATTGTAACAGTCCTTGCCTTCTTCCTGTGACAGTTTTCATTGGCAGATCTCAACATGCTTTATAAGAGGAGTCAAAATCATTAATCTCATCTTACAAACAGGAAAGATAAGGCACAAGGGGGAGGAAGATGGCAAAATCTCTCCTGAGGTCAGACAAGGACTCAGACACAAGCATGACAGTCCCAGGCCAGTGATCAGCTGTGTAGGTTCCTAAACTAGTCCCTCTGCTCATCTGTGTTCAGCCTCTGGTGTTTTTTTAAGAGGTCCATACACAAAAATGTGGGACTGATAGAGAACTGGTCACTAGCTGCTGGAGTTCAGGATGGACCATTGACACTGTTTCACTGTTGTCATGTACAACTGTTTTTTGCTCCCCACCAAAAATTGCTTCAGAGACAAATAATTTTTAATGTTAGAAGCACCTATGTCCATTTCAAAGCATTTCCTCCTGCAAAGCCAACCCCAAACATAGTGGCATATATTACATTTTTTTAACAGCACATTGAAGTCAGTGGTTGTGACTAGAATTTATCTCTGAAGATATTGCAATACTTGGAGGTATTTTAAAGTTCCAGTTCCTGCAGCCATTGTAAAGGAATAGAATTTCCATTACATTTTTAAAAAATACAATTCCAGCCCCAGTTTATGAAATAGAACTGGAAAATATGAACTTGGGAGCTCTGAAAATAGGAATGAATTAAAAGACTCCAGTACATTTGCACTTTTACTTATTTATGTATGTTTTATAAAAATTACTGTTTCAGGAAATTTTGCTCATCATTTTTGATGACCTAGAAATAGTGACTGTTTACCTCCAGAGAGGAGTTTTTTGCTCTGGCTTTCATATTTCTTATGGGAGACTTAAGGAGGATCATGGATCTAGTAGATAGATAAAAGAATGCTGGGGACAGATCTTCTGGGGACAAGATGTTTATGGTGGCTGAAAGGGTTGACTGAAAGGTGCAAGGTTTTCATTAGCCTCTGTCCATATTTCTGTGTCTAACTCTGGTTACAAACTTACCAAACAACTCTGAGACAAAGCAAGGAGACAGGGACTGGGACTGGGGCTCAAGGCAATGCACTGAGGGGTGTGTGTCTCAGCTTTGAACTGTTCTTCTGGGGACAAGATGTTTATGGTGGCTGAAAGGGTTGACTGAAAGGTGCAAGGTTTTCATTAGCCTCTGTCCATATTTCTGTGTCTAACTCTGGTTACAAACTTACCAAACAACTCTGAGACAAAGCAAGGAGACAGGGACTGGGACTGGGGCTCAAGGCAATGCACTGAGGGGTGTGTGTCTCAGCTTTGAACTGTTACTCTCAGATCCAGGGCAATGCACTGATGGGTGTGTGTCTCAGCTTTGAACTGTTACTCTCAGATTTCTGAGAGGCTGAAGGCTAAAATCTAAGCCAGGATAGAAGTCTCTTGAACACCTATGTCCTAAATGTTAATTCTGAAATATAATCACCAGTTAAATGTCTCTGAAAAGCTGTTTCTCTGATCCCTCATGCACAGTGAGGAGCATATCAATAGACTCTTCAGAGGAGATGGATGGAGAGCTTAATTCACTTTGCTAATCTATGGAAGCAACACTTTAGCACTTTGGCACAAACTGTCTCTGACACTGAAAATTAGTAAAGCAAAGAAGTGGTGAAAATGTCAGGAGCAGGAGGACTTCATTTTTGTCTTGTTTAAAATGTCATCTGCTATCTGCAATCAGTGCAATGAGACAACTTTCCATACTATAATGATTTCTAGTATGTTTATAGGCACAGATGGGAGTAATCACAGGGTTAGGCAAATGTCTCTTGGTGAATTCTTCAAGCATCAGAAGTGCTTAGTTCTGCAGTTCTCTCTTCCCAGGAATGCAGGGGAGATCAGCACAAAGAGCTATGTGATTCCTGCAGCTCCATACCCAAACCATAAAATCTGCAACCTATCTGGCCTGAGCTATGTATCAACATACCCCATGACCAGATGCCTATGACTTTAAAAAAATGTTGTCTTTACCTCTGAAGAAAAGGCAATAAATATTTTTTACTCTTTTCACATTGTCCTAGGTTACAATATAGGGTGTAGCCAATAGTATGTATTCTATTATCATCTTCACAAGCTGTTAAAGCAGGTGGGGCAGTGCTAGTTATCTCCTACCTTGGCTCATCCCTGATAACTCCCTCAGGGGCTGTCTCTGTTTAATGGGCTGTCAGGGACTCACTGAATGATCCAGAGAATTACATCGACCCATTGGGAGATGCTTCACCTCAGAGGGGGAGCCAAGCATTCCCACAGGGATATCAGCTGGGGTTTGGACCAGCACAGAGCCCTTACCTACTGGATTCCCAGAGGACAAGAGCTACCCCTGGACCTTTGGGTGAAGAGCAGATGTACAGGATCACTGCTCCAACAGACCCATCACTCCAGGACTGCAGCCACCACTTAATTGGACTACTACCTGACACCCTGACTGACAGGATGTCAGGTTGCTTTCTGACTCTGTCAATGATCTCTTTTTGTACTGTTGCTTTTTTTTTTGTTTCCCCTATTAAATCGTATTTCTGACTTGGAGTCTCTCACTGGTTTGCTTTCAAACCAGCACACATATCTAAAGAAATATGTATGAAAGGAAATACACTCATGGTCTTGGTGCTAGATTTAATGTTTTAAACTTTCCATTGTTAGGAATTTCCTGTTTTGTGTCATGAAAATAAAACTTCCATTACTGATTTTTGTCTTTTCCCAGTGAGAACTCATTGTTCAAATCTATTAAATGGTGCTGAGATAAATGAGTCTGAGTTTATTCATTTCCTTTGTGTCCACCAGAATTTGGAATACAGTTGGATACAATATCTCCTTTGCCCCCAGAATTCCTGTTTAATATTCCTTAGCAACAGAACCTTGGATGTCTTGTTGGCTTTTGTGGCCATACAGCTCTACAGACATCATGTGTTCTTTTCCACCCAATACTCCATGTGAAACAGGAGAGTGTTACGATCCTGGTTTATGGATAGCTCAGCATTTAATACTTCTGAGATTATTTTAGTCTGAGGCTCAGAGCACAGAGGGAGAGTAAGGAATGAGTGCCAGAGCCTTCACATCTTGGGCTAGAGCCACAATAACTTATTTGTCTTTCCTGTCAGTGTGTGAATGATGGCTTTTAATAAATAAAATGATTCCTGAATCTTGTGGCCACTCCCCATCACATTAGCATGGTGGTTTTCCAGAGGAGTTGCTGACAGTGTTGCCACAGCAGCTGCTGGCAAACTCCACCTCCTGCAACAGAGAAAGGCACAGTGTTTGTCTCACCTTCAAAATTAGAGCTCAACATTTTTCAGTTGAAACATTTCTTTTTTCAAGTAAAGATACTCAATGTTCTTACAAGTGTCATTTCTTTCAGAAATTCAATTCCAGTTCTTTTCATGAAAAAGTTGAAGACACCCCACTTTTACTTCTTTTACCCTCTGAATGCCTAGAAAACTTTCTGAAACCAAATCAGTTAAAGGCTTTAAGTCCAAATCTTATACACTTAGAGATATTGTAACCAGTTCTTTCTAACAAGCTCAGGGGCTGCCATCTCTTTCATAACACCACCAGAGTGTGGTATATTGTGAGTGTTACAGGGCATACAGCAGGTTAGACCACAGGTCAATTTATTCAAGTAGCTCCATTTTACACACCCAATAGTTACCCAAAAAAATAAAACATACGCTTTGGTCCTTGGCATTTCCACAGTGCCCACTCTCCATCTCAGTATTTATCTATTCCCATTTCTGCTACCTATTTGGAGGGTGACCTTGAACAAGCACCTTCATTTGTCCATATTTTAGCACCATTTCTTTTGTTTCTGTTTTCAGGAGCTTCAGAACAGCCATTATTCAACAAAGCGACAATCTGATTTTTGTGTGTAAGAAAACTACCACGGTGAAGCAAAAAAATAAAAAGTATATTCATAGCATTAAGGGAAAATAATATGAGTAATAAATAGTAAATAAATGGCATGACCTGAGTTATAAATGGTGAGGTCCTGCCCTCTGCTTATTTTACTACTCCATGCTGCTTTTGAACAGATTCTCAAATATCCTCTCAAAATAGAACATATAAACACAACCCAAAAAACTCAGAAAGAAGAGTATAAGCTCATGCAACATAAAAATAAGGGTTAATTCACAAGTACAGATAGCATTTCAACTCTGTATGCACAGTGCACAGCATATATTCACAAATAAGAACTAATTTGATGCTTTACAGAAGCAGTGATGTTCCTAGAAATCCTCAGTATAGTAACATTTTGGAAAACAGCCCTCTAAGTGAGGGGATCAGTCATTTTCCTTCTGTTCCAGTAAAAGCTTCAGGATTTGAAATGGCTAAACACTGCAATTGGAGCTTGGTGAGTCATACTTAACAAGGCAGATGTGCAGAGAATTAGCAGTCAATAATACACGGGTTTTCCTAGTTTCCTTTTACTAAATTGCTTAAGACAGAGAGGGCAGAAATGCAGGCTGCACAGTAATGCATTTCCCTTTTTTCCCAGGACACAGAGGTCACTGTGGTGCTGGCTCTATGGAGAAGGCTGCATTAAAGAGAGGAGCCATCCATTCAGGATGATGCAAACAGATCTGCAGCCTGTCTGACACAGGGACAGGGATGGGGCCCTGGGGCAGTGTAGGAATTGACTGTTGGGTCAGACTGAACACTGAGCCTGTAAATCACTGTATCTTGTGAACCCTGTTCAGGTACAGAGTCTCTTTGAAGTCAACAGCTGATAGGAAAGAATGAAACTAATGGGATTACTCACCTGTGTAAAAGCCATACTCATCTGAAGGAGAGAAACAGAGCTCTGTACACAGCAGCAGAACATCCTTTGCTCCATGAAATCACACCTGACTCTTTTGAAACCAGTCTTCACATTTTGCTTTGCCTCTTTGTCATCTTCATTTCATCCTTGATCCTGAACTTTCCTCAGCTATTTTGCCTGTGACTATTAATCTGCCTCAGACACTCTCTCCATGACTGTCACCTTTATTTAAATTCTCATGTATATCATTCTTCTCTCACCTTGACTTCTGCTCCTCCTTTTTCTACAACCTCCCCGAATTCCAGCATACAGCATTTATAAAATAATGCTGTCTGACTTCTAGGATATTCAGGAAACACAGCTCATCCTACTCTCAAATAATTCACATACCTCTGTATCAATTTCAAATTGCCTGTCCCACTGCACATTTATTGCCCAGTTTAGAATTCTCATCCCCTTATTGTGACCCATTTCCTTCCTCAACACATTTTTTTATGGAAAGTCACTATTGTTTAGAAAATTCTGTTCCATCCAGAATAGCTTTTCTGTCTATTATTATCTCATTGAATTTTAGAGCCAAATTCATATGTCCTGTGGTATTTCTTTTAAAGTCAGAGGGACTGTGTCCATTTGCTACTATTTTGACCCACAGGTACCTCTTAAATAGCAGGAAAAAGAAAAACATATTTTATACACTTGATTTCTCTTTCTGCAATTCTGAATTTATTTTGTATAAATCTATTACATAAAATGGCTTCATCTCTCAAGTGCTTTATAATATATATATATTAAATAGGTGATATGAATATCAACTATTGTTGATCTGTTGATATGAATATCAACATATTGATCTCAATATCAATATGAAATAGTTGATATGAAATCAAATTGCCCTGTATCTCTGCTCCTGTAAATCCCTGTGTTATCTGTGGCTACATGATACATCTTAATCATGGAATCACAGCTGAATACTAAATATTTGTACATGTAAGCCCCAAGGACTGATAAACTTCTCTTTTTTTTTTTCCTTTTTAACGAGGCATGCTATTAATTAATGCATAGCAAAATGATTAAAAGCATTTTTCAAATAATGAACAATACAGAGACAGACTAGTTAATTGATTGATTGGTGTACGAGCAGGGTCCTAATGGATTAGCATTTGCATATTAACACAGATCCAATCTCTCTCTCTTAATGAGCTGCTTGCCACATTTTGTCTTCTTTTAAGCAGCAGCTAGCATGATAAAACAAACCCTCTGGATTGCTCCCTCTCAAGGGACCAAAAGACAAACTTTAAACCAGGCTTTTCTCCAGGACTCATTTCTGGAAACCCTCTGCACAACCATGCATGGGTACATGGGGACAGTTACTCTTCATCTCACGTTACCTGTGCAAGGAGCCATTCTGAAAATCATGGAAATTTACAACTACTGCTTATATGATGCTTCTAACATAATTCTCCCCACAATGATCTGGCATTTGCCACAGATGCTTTTGCTGTACCAGAAGATGGAGTGGGATGTCACTGACCACCTCGTTCCACCTCTGGCCTTCCCATTGCCACTGGCAGGTAGACTGTGCATGTCCATCTGATCCAGCAGCTCACAAGGAAAGGACCTGAATCATTTCAGGTTGGTAGATGGCAGTTTTTAGTCACTGGATTCACTGAAAAGGATTTTAAACCTTTCAGTCTCTCCAGTACTCCATGTGGACAGTGTAATGAAGACAAAAGCAGTGAATGCATCTTCCACCAGCAGCATGACAACAGTAACATGGCAAATCTGTTTTCTGGAGGTTTTTGTTTATTCAGGCATGAATAAACATATCAGTATGTATATAGCTGTAACCATATAGCTGTTGTAGCCAAGTTAACTGGCAATCTGAGTCACTTCTGGAACAAAAGTTCATATCACAATATGGAACTGCACTGTGCCATATAAGAAAATTCTTCAAGCTAGCTCAGAAATCTGCAATACACCACTGGTGTGAGCCCTGTAGACATGCCCTTTGAGTTCTTGGCCAAGAGCCTTGATTAGAGTCAATTGGCATATCTGTGCTCCAGCCATTTCCCTGTTTACATAGGATGAGGATCTGGTGCATTATGTATTTTGGCCATGGAGTACAGTTCTGCCTCTGCTCAGCTGGCTGGCTGTGGAGACAGCAGTTGCTGGGTTTTGAACTTGGCATTCAGGGTCGAGCTGGTGACACTGCAAAGTCTCCACGCTCGGGCAAGTTTCCAGAGTTTCCAGGAAACCCATGTGACCTCCTGCTACCTGATTTTCCCTTGGATTGTTTCACTCAATTTTGATGGCTGCTGGGATCAACATTTCCTGTGGGTTCACAGCAAGACTCAAGCAAGTTCCACAGCAGCTGGTGCAGGAGCAGGGAAGGGGGACACTGGCTGGGAGGCAGTGAGGAGGCAGCAGCTCAGATGGGACATGCTGTCTTCAGGGTGGATTGGCATACAGTGAGCCAGCTGCAGATTTTGAAGGTCTTTATTCAGCTGGGAAGAGACTCTGCTGCTTTGATTGACATGGCTCATAAGATATGAAGGGTATTTCCATCAGGGAGATACAGTTTAAAGCAACCTTTAGAAAACAGAGTCATTTGTGGATCCCATACTGAATGGGTTTAAGTACCTATTTGTGCAATGAATCCTCTTAGGGAGGTTTTTTTTACTCCAAAAGATTGTCTCAAATGGGTAGTCTTAAATGAATTGCAATCTTATCATATTAGTTGAACACAGAACATGGGAATGATCCTTTTCTTCATTGTACAAATGCTTTTTTAGATTCCATCAACCTGTGCTAAAAAACATTTCAATTCAATTCTGAAAGAAATACAAAAACCTGTCTAATTATTATTCTAATTATGTTTATACTATACAATTACAGATTGTGCATTCATGATTAATGGAGACCATCATGAATTTTTGGAAATTGGTGCTGAAGTCTTTTGTAGCTGTGATAGTGTCTGGGGGTATCTGTGGCATTTTTTGAAATATTCAAAATTTTCCAAAATATTCCAGGCATGTGTAGCTCTCTATCTATCACTTGTCTATCTGGGCATGATAAATGCATCAAAAAAAATCTCAAAAGCACTGACTCAATGTGAGTTTTCCATTGACTTCTATCAAACAAGAAATAAACCCAGTTCAGGAGTCTGGCCGAGGTTTCTACATGTAATAATTATTTTAAGCCTTTTTTCCCCCCAGAAGTTATTATCATATGGAAAGAAATATAAACAGACCTGATCTCACTGAAATGCCACATATATCCAATATAAAAATTAAAAACAAAAGCAGGAAAACTATCATCTACAACGTTTTTTGCTGTCATTTTCCAATCTGTTTAAGGAGCTGCTCAAACACTTGGGACTTTTAAGATGTTGATAAAATCTTGTTTTTCAGGATTCTGCAGAGCTGAAGCATGCATAACAAATGTGGACAGTATTTGTGTACTTTTCCATTCCTCCTTCTCCCTTTGTGTTTGACCTTCTTTAATAATATAAAATATTTCTGACTACACAGTTAGCCAGAAAAACAAAAATAGGAGATACTACTACAGCTTGGTTTGCTAAGGTGTTAAGAAGGCTGGCAGATAAATCCCCAGTGTGTGATGTATCTGTGATTCTGCCACTTCACAACCCCTTCCCTTTCCCCAGCCTCCCCCATGCCTGTGCTGCATCTGTGCAGAATCAGGGGAACAGAAAGATTTCTTTTACACTGTCTTATCTCAGTATCCTTTGTTCATGCCAAGCAGCATTTTATGAATGCTGGTCACTTTGCTCTACCTCTGGCTCATAAAGGTTGTGTTTTTCAGTTCCAAGGGGAGAACCTATCATTCCTAAACAATTGAAGAGATTTGTATCTGAACATAAACAAACAAAAACTGTCCATAAGGAGCATGAAAAACGTTTTTTTCTAGAGCTTCTGCAGCAATGCACCCTAGAGCCAGCGTGAGATGGAGGGAAAGCATGTCTTGGGGCTGAAGGGAGTGAGTGTGGGGCAGCAAGGGCTGCTGCTTCTCCTGGGGCACCCTCTCCATGTCCCTGCTAAGATGTGTCTGAGGTTGAGCCAGAGAGAGAGTAGAGGATGAAAAGCCAGCCCTGCTGTCAGTGGGAAGCCCAGGGTGCTGCCCAAAGGAGCAGGGCATGAGGGGAGGAACACAGGGCAGCTGGAGGGCTTGGAACATTTGGATTTGGAGCTGCTGGACAGAGTCACCATGAGCAGAGGAAGGGGTGTGCAAACTGATGGAAGTTAACTGTTCATCTTCAAAAAGGTAAATGGCAAAGTATTTTCAAAGTCCACTCTAAGAACATCATCCTTACACAGATGTCTGATAATATCCATTCCCAAACTTAAAACCTTCTTCCAGGCAACTTTAGCTCTCCCTATCTTTATCTTCAACTCACAAACTAATTCTTTGACTTTCTACTTGACAAATCTTTTTTTCTCATGGTGTCTTTCCCCTCCTGTTAGAATTTTTTGTCCCACAAAGAGGATCACAAACCTGCCTCGGTCTCCTGTCTGCAGAACTCAGAGCATATATTAAGTTGGAAGGCACCCACAAGGGTCACTGAGTTCAACTTCCTTCTCCTCACCCGAGAATTGTTTCTGTGTCTGTTCCCCACTGAGATTTAAATTATGCTGTGTGGCCCACGAGACCTAAGAAGGATGCTACTCCTTGCTGTGTGGCCCACGAGACCTAAGAAGGGGTAGGTGCTGCTTAGCTGGTGTGATTTGTCTCCAGTGACAATTACATTTCAGTTGCATTCCGTACCTAAAGAAATGACAAATGATGTAGGCATGAATAAGCAAAGTTTTGCTGAATTCAATTTTGTTCGCTCTGAGGTAGTCTAGGCCAGAAGGTACTAAACACTTGGGGAACCTCTGTCAAACATATTTAATGCAAATGAATGAGTTTATATCCTATTGTCTAATTAGAACCCCTAATTACACCTCCAGGCCATGGATCACAATTTGTACCATTTCTTTTCACTGTGAAGCATCCAGGACATTAGCAATAGATAGTGATTCTGAACCTTTCAAGTGAAAAAATGCTTTCCCAGCATATTCACCAAGAAGAAGGCAGGGCCATAAACAATATCATCATGTAATATCCAATAGCAGCATTGCAGATAGGAAATAGGAAATGTTAAATAAGACTCAAGAATGGGTGACACAACTGTCAACAACTAGTTCCTGCAGGGAACGTTTACAGCTGGTGTAACCACAGTGATTCATGCAGTGAAATGCTGACTGAAACAACCTGGAAATGTATTCTTCCAGTCTGATGGCCTTGACTTTTGAGGGAATATTTTGATCTTTTATGTACCTCATTACAGCCTATGTTATCTAACTTGTGTCATGGCATTACTGTACCATTGTTTCCTGAGACAGACACTCATCATCTCAAAATGCTCAGTTCAAAACTCTGCTTCTTTGTGAGGAGCAACTGAATCACCAGCAGCAAGAACCATCTTGCTAAGAGAAACTGGCCTTTTGCTCCTCTCCTGGTGATTATACTCTGAGAGGTAATATGTCAGGAATAATTAGTCAGTTTGGTTTATTTCCCATCAGATTTTCCCCCCAATAAAATACAGTACAATGTAGTCTGTAAGAAACAGACATTTCAGACAGACCTATTGCACTATGATGCACGAGGCAGAGAGGTCTTTTATAAGACTGAAAGCAATTCTAAATGTAAACATTGTTTACATTTGAATATGAATGCTCACAGAAATGAAATACCACAAAAGTGTGATTTGGCTGCTGTGGAACTCCTGAGCCTTCTGTGACTGGCATTTCTCCCTGGGGTAATTTATAAACTAATATTCCCCGTTGTGAGAACATTGGCAGGCTTGAGGAGAGAATAGCTCCAATTTTCACTCTAACATGGCTGGCTTACATCCAGAAATTGCAGAAAGAATTTGTGACAGAAGTGAGAAAAAAGGGAAATTCTTACATATATAGCATTAATGACACTATGCACACAGAAAAAAAAAAAAGAAAAAAAAAGAAAAAAAAGGCAAAGAAAGGCACATTTTGAACAAAGGTATATAAACATACCAAACAGATAAATTAAGGTGCATAATATGGATCAGCAAGGTGGATTTTTTTTTATTACAAGCACATATTATCTGTGAATTGTATAAAACAAAATAAAGAAAATTATATGCATGAGAAGAACCCTTTGCTAGCCCACAACACTAAGTGGACACTGGAAGCTGTACAGATTCTCTTCTTAAGTGCTAGAATTTTTGATCTAGGTCAAAGGTTTCACAAGCTGCCTGAATCAACAGATGTAGTAGGTTTGAAGATGTACATTGAGCCTCTTTGGAACTTCTCAAAATAGAGCAACTGCTGGAACAAGATACAGGAGCGTCGCTGGCTGCCTAGACACCGCTCTGTTTTAATGAGTGTCATGGATGCTTTGGGGCATATCAAAAATAAATGGCAATAAGTAGGTAGAAGCCAAGCCTCTGTGACTTCCAGCAGAATTACAATGCAAATAAACTCCAGTGAAGTCTTTCACAACCTCTCCAGGGTTATCTCTACACCATTGTTTCCAGTCAACGATTTATAAACTTGGATTTGCTGATTATCCTTGTCTGGACAATAGACTCCAGCTGCTAGTGCTTTATATAATGTAAACTTTGACAAGTGATTAACAAACTAATTTCACCTTTACGAAGGCACTGCAGTGAATGTCCTTTCAATGCTTTAATTTTCTTCTATCAGTTTTACCTCTGTGCAGTTCCACTGACTTCGATGAAGATGAATACCATTCTCATATACGTGAGAAAATCAAATCAGGACCAAGGGATTTAAAATGCAGGCAAAAAGATCCTTCCAAAATCCTGAGCAAGTTGGTTTTCAAAATAAATCCTCATGAATGAGGGGAAACATTCTATCAGGCATCATCCACATCCTCCACTCTTGTCCCATTGCCTTGCCTATATTTTTTTTAAAAAATAATCACACATTTCAAATAACACAAATACATTCAGCAATTTATATTCAAAAACTAGACTTGTTTGCTAAATCATATCCATTAAAAATTAGCATTTTTCTATAATTTTAACTCTGTGAAATTACTTTGTTTAAATTCTCAAACTGTCTATATGATGGACAATTGAGAAACAATTTATACATTACTACACCAGCCACATAAAACTCTTAGCATATGTCTAAGTGCCTGTGAAAGAGATTTTTACAAGAAAGCACTTAGCATACCAAGAAAATATATTGCCAAGAAAATCTTTAGATAATAGTGAGATGCAATAAGAACATTCAACCCCTTGTATGTTCACATTAACATTGATTTGTCTCTATTCAGGATTGTGAATTGGTGACACCCTAGAGGAGAGTTAAACACATGGACAGAACTTCTTTGTTGAATGTTTTGCTTCCAACTATGTACATGAAAGGCATTTTATGAGAAGAAAGTTGCTGCAGTCCCAGCCTAGCAAAGCAAACTCACTAATTAACTGCAGGCTGCACCACTTGCACTTAGCTACGTGCTCGGGCTGCCAATACTGCCTTCAGCACTGGTTTGCAAACAGATTTAAACATTCATTGCACAGCTTCTGGGAAAGAGGCCACATTTCTGCATGCTGCAGCTTTGGGATGTAACATTTATTAGTGGCTTATGCTTATTTCTACTGGCTTTAAGAAACTAGGAGAGTTAGCAGCACCTGAGTATTCTAGGTGTATAGACCCAGTAGGAATGGGGAATGGAAGGAACTACCACGAAGGATGTAGCAGGGGAAGGAATGTGGAGATGCCTGTGCAATATTGGTTGGCAGTCTGGCTGGCTGGAAAAACAAAATCTCTTCTGTAGCAAATGCAGAGGTTTAAAATATGTTTACACTCTGTGTCAGAATGAAAATGATTTCTATGTAAAATGTTTAAAAAGAAAAAGTAAAAGCAAAGATTATCCCCACTGAGTATCTAATAACCAGTCTCAATATCTTTCAAACTTCTCTGTGTCTCATTCTACCAACTGGCCATTCCTTATTTCTGCCAGGCTCAAAATCTTGATTCTCTGCTAAGCAAACTCCCCTTTCCTGTCTTTTTTTCCTACCCTCCAGGGCAAATGATGCCTTTTTTTTTTTTTTTTTTTTTTTTTTTGTTGGCCTCTCAGCCTGAGGAATAGCTTCACTTAATTTGAAAGGGAAATGTTGAAAGCTTTTGTCAGACTGTTTGTTATGAACTCTTGGAGATGATTGGTTTTAGCTTTATGCTGCATTGAGGGTTCATGAAAAAAAGTATCCTTCTTCAGGCAAATACGAGGGTTCACAAAAAAAAGTATCCTTCTTCAGGCAAATAAATGTATTTTTCCCCCTCTTAAAACTCTGTTCCTCAAGAAATTTCATGCTCAACTCCCCCCTCTTAAAACCCTGTTCCTCAAGAAATTTCATGCTCAACTTGTAAAACACTTGGAATAGCAATTTCAACCTGATAGGAAGCATTGTGAAAGAAAAAAAAATAAAATAAGTCAACCCAGGTTAGATAGAGTAAGGCTGAAGTATATACACTTGTTAAGAAATCTGACCTTATTACTGCACAAATAATGTTCATTCCCAAGGATTGTCAGAGCTTAAATCTCTGGACAATGAGCAGAAACAACTAATAGTCTCACAGCCTCTTTACTAGTTAAGACCAAGTTTTCAGAGATTTTCCAGGGCTGACCTAAAGTAATCAATTAGCAGTTCCTACTTCATAATACTACTTATGATTCCTCCACTGTGTGCACCCTCTCCTGCCAGCATGCTCCAGCTGGGCTACTTATGATTCCTCCCCTCTCCTGCCAGCATGCTCCAGCTGGTTTATACTGCATGGCTGAATTCATGCTTTCTGATAAAATTTGTGAAGGAGTGTGCTATGGTGTTACAATGTGCTTGGAGTGATAAATGAAGTGATCCTCACAGTGTATAAACTTCAAGATGATATGTTGTGTGTCTATACATGTTAGGTATCATTATATGCTCTTCTAGGCCACGGAAACCATTTCTGCTCTTTAGTGTCTAATATAATTTGACTCTTAATTTCCTCTACAGAAGGGACTAAGATGGAAGCCCCTCCTACCTCCACCTCTAACACCTCTTGAAAGCATTCGATGTATGATATAATTTATTGTCTCATAGTTAATAATTTTCTCTCTCACTGTAAAAATGTACAGTGTCATTTACATTGCCTGTGTTTATTTTACCATCAGTATAGTAAGTGATATTTCCTGGAATTAAGTAGAAATAGTACATCAAACAATGAAGATGCATGCCTAACAGAAGTGAGAAATGAAACAGAACCAATTTGCTATGAACATGCCAGTGCCTACCAAGGAGGTGTTAACTTCAGGATTCCACACTTGAACCTGCACAACAAGCAAAGAAATACATATAATTGGTATTGCTGACCATTTGGGAATTTTAGGTGTTCACCTTGAATCAACTTGAAAAAAATAGTCATTACTTGATGATGAGTTTCAGCAAAAGTCACTATTGTCAGACTGCACTGTTATTTTTGCTATCAATATGCATTAGCACAGTTTCATGCTGCTACTTCTGCTCTGCCATGGTCATTATGGACTTCACCAAGACCATTGTCCTTCTGTATTCTCTTTAGAATGATCATAATCAAGATGAAATGTAGTAAAAAAGAGTGGGAACTATTCTATGAAGATCCTTGATTTGAAAGTATGATAAAAATTTTAATCTTAAGAAAAGACTATTAAATCAATAAAAAGGGGTGAAAGAAGAAAATCATATTTGAGGATAGAGTCAGCAGTGCTGAAAAATGCTGTAG
>NW_008671215.1:21730-40777 GCF_000695815.1 Acanthisitta chloris
CAAAAACTAACCAACCAACAAAAATCTTTCTGATATCTCTTTCACCTCTTTTTTTCAATTTTTTAACATGGATTGAAGAAATCTCTCAATGCACAGTCTGTTGTACTAGTAATATAGCATACAAAGCTAGCAAGACACAATCAATATTGCTTCAAGAATATTTGACAGATACAGAGAAGAACTGGAACTCTCATCTTAGATTAGACCTGCAAAAGAAAAGGCTGTGGCTCTATCTAAGCATTAATGCTGGGCTAGAGTCTGGTTGTCACCAGGTAACTGAGACCACAGCAGACCCTTCTGTCAAACAGGTGGATATAACTTGTCCCTTTTGTCAGGTAGCAGCTGCTTGTGCTCAGCAGCACGAGTCTCACTGAGCCCTGGAGCACAAGGTTTGATGGCCATTTTAATGAGGATTAGCACATTGTTGTATACCATTTGTGATAACTTCAGGTACCATGGGAGTATTCAGTCTCTAGGAAACTTCATTGGCCTAATTTCCACTGAGAATGAACTCTATCACCTAATTACACATTGTAGAAAAAAAGTGTTTCCTTATCACAGCTTCCAGCTCACCTTTTATTTTCCTCGTTGTTGTACTATTTATCAGAGAAAAGGAACATTCTCATTCTTTCATTTCAATAGCAGTCACCATTTCACATACTTCTAACACATTTGCACAATTTCTCTCCTTTCTAAATCAAACAATTTCATCTTTTGAAATTCTCCTCTTGAAAAAATTTTCTTGCTCATTGCCATTGTCTTTCTCTTGACACACTAATATATGATATACAAATCCAAGACTTGATATTGCAAGATCCTTAACACAGCTCATCATTCACTAGATACTTAACTTAAAGCATACAAACATTCCCTCTGCTCTCAGTGGGACTTTTTGTGTGATCAAATAAATGCTGAAGACATTGCTGGTTGATGCTGCCAGATATATATTTGTGCCTACAACCAAAAAACCACATGTAGCTTTATTAGTCACCCTGGAAAGGACAATATGTGTAGCAATTGATTCCAGCCACATACTCATATGCCTAAAAGCAAGTCCACAGTCAAGTTTTTGCTTCTTCAGATTAATGTCAATCTGCATGTGTTTGCTCCCAAAGGTCACACACTACTACATGAACACATTATGACAACAATCTGCATGGAAACAAAGTGATATTGGGGGGAAAATGGCATTAAAAAAAAAAAAAAAGTAAAAAGATAACTGAATTATGAAATGAAATTACAGCTAAGCACAATGACAATAAATACTTTTAGCCGCAGGCAATAAAATATTGCTTCATTAATAAAGCTAAGTAGAGAAAAATTTTGCTTGTTACTTTCATTTATAACTTAGATTTTATACTTTAGCCTTACATGTTAGCTCCGTGCACTACACATCTCTCAGGCAATTCCCCTCTGGCCCCAGCAATCATTAGTTACTGTGGTTTCAGAAAGTGGTGAACTGGGTAAATGGAAACTGATTTTCAAGGGTGAAATACTGGCCTAATTTGAGACTGTAGCAGTTTTAAAGGAAGGAAAGTAAAAACAGAGAAACAGCAAGGAATTGATGATCTGGAGGCTAAAACTCTGAGTTCCCATGGATGTCAGAGACAAACCTGATAGAAATTCATGAAGCATACTTAGCTTAGTTGTAAGAATAATCACTTGTGAGTTTGCACAAGCTGTTGGTAATAGATACAAACAGTGTGGATCTTGACCTCCAGTGATCCAAACACAAAGCCCATTCCATGCCTTAGCCTGGAGAGGCCATTCAAGGGAGTCACCAGATTCAAAGTCTGAAAAATTAGGTTCAAAGAGATCTTCATTCTACCACTTGGTTCCAAGAAAAGCCTGGAAGAAATCGTGGTGAATTATCTGAGTTAGTTAGGCAGTGTAAAGGGCTGGTGTGTCAGTGGTGTTAGTGGAGAAGCACCTTCACTACAACAGGTTTGGCTTTCTTGAATAGATTTAAATGGAAATAGCCTCATTCATGGCCATAATCAAGTTATGGCTGTTTGGAATCTTGTCCTATATATTTGTGGTCTATTTCTAATTCAAGCATCAAGGCTGGGGAGATTTATTCAGTAGGGACCCAGCATAACAGTTACTTCACACACGAACTAAATTTTTGAGGGAGAGGAAAGAAACAGCTGAATGTAAGATTCCTGGCATCACCAGCTTCACAAGGAAGCAAAAATTGTGCATCCAAGTCTCAAGGAAACAGATATCAAGGAATGCAAAAAGGACTAATAGGGTAAACATTAAGCTTCCCTTGACATCTCTCTTCTACTCAATTATTCTACTTAATTATTACTACCAGCTCCTGTCCTTTCAGCCATTTAAAGAATACAGCATGTCAGCTAGAGCCAGACATGCTATATTCCATATATATTCCATAAAACCAGTTTTGGTTTTATGGTATGAGTGAGCATAGCATGTCAGCTAGAGCCAGACATGAGTTTTGGTTTTATGGTATGAGTGAGCAAGCAATGAAATAGACATTTTATTATTTTACTGCACTTATTTTCTTGTTCTATGCTTTTTTATGAGCATCTTATAGACCCCTTGTTGTAAGCAGTCATTTATGGTTTATTCCTATAATACATTTCATACTGAAGGTGAAAACCCTGTTGTAGTAGACAAAATTCAGTCTCAGAAAGTGAGCAGCCTAGAAATAAAAAAGAAAAATAGCAGGAGGAAATTCACATCAGCTGCAGCCTAAATGCATGGGTAAAGGTTCTGAGGATTTACCATCCAAGGGAGTAAATGGAAATGTTGCTCATGACTTTGAATCCAGTGCTGACACCCCATAAACTCCTTTTAATTTACCCAGTAGCAAAAGAACCTTCAAAAAACTGTTCCAAAGCAAAGACTGTGCAAGAATCTTTGGAATTCACAAATCCATTGATTAAATTAGTGCTCTTAACAGTACTTCTTTATTTGATTTTTTTGCGTATACATATATACATTCAACAACAACTGAAATTATTTCCAGATTCCCAGTGATTCCCAGTATCAGTACTGCTATTGGGTTCAATCAGCTTAATTTAAGCTCTGATTAAAACACGAGTCTTCCTTGGATCAGGAAAGATTGATGCTGGCAGGCTGGAGATCAAAAGGAAAGATTTACACTAAAGATAAGCAAATATCCATCTCACCAGCATCATCTCAACCTGGCCACATTGTAAGAATTTTGTGTTAGATCTTACCTTAAGAATTACTGTTTGCTACAATGACTAATAAAGTTCATTTTTGCAGTTAAACTTTTCTCTAAAAACAGTGTCAAAGGGTGTTTCTTATAACCTTACCTAGACAATATCTGTCACTTGCTTTGAACTGCCATAACTGGCATCCTAATGCACTGCCAGGCTGTAAGGAATTCATGCATCACATCATGTAACTATACTGAGGTTCGTTCTTCTACTGCAAAATGTGCACATATTTAATATTAAACCCAGTTTTAAAGCTTTTAAATATTTACACGCACTTCTATATTTTATCTAGAGGCAATTGAGTCTTAATTTTATAGACAGATATCTGATTACAAGAAAACTGAATAATTAGGTTACTACCACAGGCTTTCCCATAGAGTTTAATGGGACATTACCATTTACTTCAATGAGTGTGTATCAAAACATTAGGAAGGTGCATGAAAATTAGGGATCTGAGTCACTTAAATCTGAATTTGACTGAATTTGAATATCTATAAACAAAAATTTTACATTGAAACCACACGATTTGGAAAACATTTATATACCAACACATCCACTGGTAGATTCCATGTCATTAAAACCTGTTTGTATTGGAATTTTGTGATCTGCATGTTTAAACACTGCAAATGGAGCCCAGTTTTAGTTCATCTCTTGAAAAATGTGTCAGATACAAAAGCTGCCTTCTGACTTTGCATTTTACTTATTCCTACTGAATTCTCAGAGAGCTACAAATCTGCACTCTGAAAAGAAAATGAGTCCCTAATTTCTAATTTTTTTTAATTATTACTTGGGATCAGTTGTAATTATGTAGGTTTCTCCATAGTGAAGAAAGAGTCCTGAGCTACACAGGGTGACTGATTTGAAATGATCTCCTGCAGTTCTTTAAATCTCTTGATAAAATGCACTGTGATAGAAACTAGCATTTTTGATAGTATTACTGTACCAGAAAGTAACTCAGTGGATGCCTCATGAATGAATGGAAGACTGGCTGAGAAGTCCTTTTTGGTAGTCACTGATTTATGGATCAACTGTCACTACTGAGCTGTGGTCATATTGCTTTGCTCACTTCCAACAAACGTATTTCTGAAAAATTGTTTTCTATAATTATAGACAGGTAGCTGAAGAAAAGAACCAAATGAAACAATCACAAGCATGTGACAAAAAAAACCCCCACCCAAACCAAAAAGCCAAAACCAAAACCACCACCACCAAAAAACCACAAACAAAACAAACAAGGGAAAGGAAAGAAAATGAACCATTTACGGTGAAGATTATCGACAGAATAATCCCCATAGAGCATTGTCATGGTCTTGAGAGCAGTCAGTGTAAATATTAACATGGAGAAATTCTTTGGAAAACTGAGAAAAAAACCCTAGTTTCCAGACTCTTAGAGATGTCTCTCATATTAGGCTCATTTAATGTCTGATCCAGTGGGAACCCAATTTCATCTGGATTTTCCAAGGGCAGTAACATCATTTTAGTTCACCTTACTCTCTTATTTTCAGCATATTTTTGTCTGCATGTCAGTTTCTTAGGGTTATTTTTTACTTCATTATTTCACTTCATCTTTTCTGTTCTCAAAATTATTTTTTCTGATGAGATCCTAATTCACCAGTCTTCTGCCAGCAGATATCTGCTTCTCATTTCACGTAACACAGAGGTCTCAGAAAGCTCTCCTGGGATGGAGAATTATCTGCATCATGACTTATATAATTTTTATCAGATGCCATCTCTTCACCATCCAGCATCCACAGGAACATTTTGCTCCAGCTGTGCAAAGCATATATTGCCCTTACTTCCTCACTGGCCAGCAATCTGGAACAGCCAAATGGCTTAATCACAGGCCTATATCATTTGCAAATTAGTATCACCTAATATCCCAGCAGATTGTTCTCATCATCTTTGTGATTTGCATGTATTTTGCTGCATAAGACTCACTAGACTTCTACAATTCAGGATGTAGAGTCCAGTTTCCCAGATTCTGGATAAGACTCATTAGACTTCTACAATTCAGGATGTAGAGTCCAGTTTCCCAGATATCTAGGAAACATCATCAGTGGAGCATTGGATGCGACGGCTCTTTTTGTGACGTGAACCTCTAAAATGAGTTACCTAGTACACCCTAAAAATGCCTCTGCCTCCCCAGTGACTTTAAAGGGAACTCACCCACCCAGCTGGAGGCACCTATAACTGTGTACTTCTAAATTCTGCAATGTGCATTCTGTCTTAATGACCATGTCTTTGTTTCCATCAGAGGTTTTCAGCAATGAAAACAGTTAATATCACAATGCAAATAATAAATTGTAAAACTCTCCAACTAAAGTTTTCCATTGTGTAAAAATCTACTCAGGAAAGTGGTGGAAAATTATTTGTAACATCATAGACAAAGATGCAGAAAATGTTTCTGTGATTAAAATATTTATCAATGACAGAGCTTCCCACGAAGCAATTTCTTGCTACTGCCTAAACGAAAACGGCCAAAGTAGTCCAAACCCATAAATCTTCTACAAATAAGAATGTTCCAAGTTTCTATTCCATATCCTCCTATCACCATGAGACTGTTATGCTGATATAGCAACTGGACTGAAATAGGGAAACAAAATCACAGAAACTGAAACTACTGTACTGAAGACTGGCTCTATTTGTAATTATTATTTATTTGAGGTGGAAGCTTTTATTTAATTGATAATAATTACTTTTAATTGTTAGATGCAAGGAGTATTTTCTACTGCTTGTGTCCCTTGAGGCATTTAAATATCAACACTATTAGAATAAGCCTTCTGACTTTCAGGAACATTATGTGAAAAAAATTGTTGGCTTTGATAAATGTAGTGATTTTGTGGTTGAAAGCCCTTCAGATTCCTCTGGCCATCTCTGCTTTAGATCTTAAAAGAAAGCACAGTGCTAAATAAAGAAACCAATGTAGGAGTGTCTTTAGGTTTAAAGCCATATTTTTTAAAAACAGAAATTATTTCCCCCCCCAAATTAAAACGAAATGTTAATACGCATTTTACTTCATATCTTTTCTGGGAAGAGTTTATTCCTATGCCCAAAAGACTACAAACAGTGGTGGTCATCTCACTACAGTGAAAATAGTTAAGCAATATGCAGAAGTACTATGATCTCATTTATAGCAGTACTGAGATAGTAATGACTCAAGTAGTCCACTAATATTCCAGGAGTACTTATTCCTGACAAACTTTAAACTCAAGCTTTCCTTAAAGCAAGTTGCAGCCACACGTTTTGCTTTGTGTAATTACACATGCACTCAACTACTCCAGCTGAAAAAGTTGTGATTGAAGTTCCTTTGGTCTTCTGGGCTCAAACCCAGGCAGCATTATTTCAGCAATGGATTTGATACACTCTTCTAGTGCTGCAATAGAAACTAATAAGGTTGTTCAGTTCTGTAGCAAGGAAACCATATAAGGGTCATCTATGTGCTATCAAAATAAACAAGCAGTGAGTTGTCATCTAGAAATTATCTTCCTTGGAGAGGATAAAAACATGTGTCTTAAGAGATCAGTAGAACAACATCTTTAGACACTACTACATTCTCCTTTGAAACACTTGTAGGGATGCAGCAGATGAGAGATGTCTTCGAAAGATAAAAAAATGTTAACAGGTACAAGGAAGGTGAAATGTAAACCAAAGTAACAGAACAAGGAGCAATTACTGAAACCACAGTGAAAAACACAACAAAACTCAATGCCTACACAAACTAATTTATTCTAAGTGAGGTTTTGACCTCAGATAAGGGTTTGTCTTTGTATGTAAGAACCTATTCTCACATAGAACAGTAGCAATTACTGCAGGTAGCCAGACAAGGAAAATTCTAGGAAATAATTTTCTGCTACAGGAATGAAAGGATTAAGCACCTTCACTCAGTGAGTGATGTCATACATTCCTGTGCAGCAGAGTGGCACTTTCTTAGTAAACAGAATGGTCGTTGGCCACTTCCACTTTCTGAGCACTCATCTTTGCTGCTTGGCCCCTCCTTAATTAATAATGGATAGAGTAAAAAGCACAGCAGTCTCTCCAACAAAGACAAGATGGTCCAAGTAAGATATAGATCAAAATATTCACATGGTAGAGACAATGGCTCTGGTTTCATTTATCCATGAGCCACAGCACACAAACTCATACACCCTGAGTTAGTCCCTGGTGTGGAAACACAACTGTGGCATGCTCAAAAGCAGCATACAATGACACTGTGCCTGAGCACTGCCCTGCCAAGTGCAGAAAGGAAGTATGTAAATAATTTATGACAGCATCAGGACTCCTTTATCTGACCAAAGTGTGCAAAAATGTATTAATGAAAATAAGAATTGGGATCAATGTCTTTTATTAGATACATGCAAAGTGCTACAGAACATCTACAAAACAGAGATCTCTAATGATATCTTTGTGTTTTATTCTCTTCAATTTAAATAATAACCAAGTGACTCTTACCAAAATGGTCAAACACCCTGATGCACCATTAGCAACAGAATTAAATCACAGCAATGTTAAACCTCATCAAGAGCTCAGCCAACCCATGAAATTACTTTTCTATCCTTTCATTCCCTAGAAAGCTTCCACTCAGTTCTGGCCCATCCAATTTGCTTAGCCATCTTTAAGAGGCCCTGAGCAACTGTAATGGAGCCATGAAGGACTCGAAGGCATTGACAGAAACCTGGCACAGTCTGTTAGAGGTGTTTGTCAGTGCAGACACATGAAGAAGCTCTGCAGCTTTTCAAGCAAGTCAGATACAGAAGCAATAATAGACTCTGTAGTTGTGTAATGCAACTACTATCTTCTACTTCGACTTGCTCTGGATAAAGTCCTGTCCATTGCATGTAATTTGCTATTTCCCTCTCAATGCCTTTCTCAAGAATATCAGGCAAAAAAAACCCCCACCTCTGAATCATACAGACATATCAAAGAAAGAGATAACTTCCTTGTTTGAGAGTCAGGCAATAAAAAACAGAACTATGAATCTTCTCCAGTTCTTCTTCCAGTCTGTGGCTGAGTTCTCTCACTGCTGGCTCAAAGTCCATAGTGTGTTTGCTCTGTGGCAGCAAAGATGCAAGGCCATGGCTCTGTCAGTACTTTTACACAGCCAGTGGACAAGTTCCAGCCCACAGACCTCTCTGGAGTCCTCCAGCTGTTCATGCAGCTTTACTTTCACCCCACTGACACAATCTCAGAAGGATCTATAAATAACCAAAAAAATTCACTCAGTGCTGAAAGAAACACAAGGAGACAGATTGTATTGGTGTAACTGACACAGGGAATGCATTTGGGCTGTTGGTGCTCATTTTACAATCAGATTGCAGTATGTGCAGATGTCTGTAACACACTGACCTAGCACACCATGGAGACAGAAATCAGCCACTGTGTCATCTGCATTTACTCTTGGTAAACAACAAAAACAAATGTATTCCTTAGTAGTTCCCCTTGATACTGCCTTCTGAGCCAGTTTCTCTGAAAATGAGAAGCAACATTTAATAGTCACGATAACTTTCTTTTCTTACACTTGGATTCATCTCCTCTGAATATCATTGCAGCTAAACGATCAGTTTGACCTTCAACACTTTGGCCACCTATATACTCTGCCTCCCTAGCTCTTCTTGCATCATTATTTTGAAAAAGAAGATCCAGAGAAAGAATGGTTGATTTCCCTTCAAAGAAGCATCCCTGGATAATTTTTTGTTAAAAAATTGCTTCACATTCCCTCTGTTCAAACAATGCCTGCAGCCATACAGGGGGTGACATTGCTGAGAACAATGACATCTATTCAAATTTGCAAAGCATTGACAGACATGCTTCCTCCAACACAATGACTTCACTGAATGAGCTCTGAGCTTACCTTGCTTCTGTGCTTTGAAGTATACAGTTTGGAAAAGTCAAGCACATACCAGCAGTCCTAGACTCCAGTTTATTAGCTTGAGAAATGTTTTCAATTTCACACCGAAAAGAACCAAAAATGTGACAGCTTATTTTATTTGTTCAGTTTTTCCTGATTGAAAGAACTAACAGCGAGCATTAATTCACCATGCAGTTAAGAGGAGACCAGCAGAGAGTGATCAGTTTCTAAGAATCATATTTCTTAGACCATGTTACATAATCTTATTCTTTGCTGGATTCACAGTTGACATCCTACAACACAATCCTATGGAGGATCTCACCTAACATGGACTCATCGTGCGCATTTGTTGAAGACATAACTGTAGGCAGTACTTGTCTCTCTATATTTAGTCTTCCAGCTGTTGTGGATTCCCACAAGAAATTGTTTTATCAAGTAAATCAGTCATTCAGATATTACTGGCTATGAAGTATTTCCAGTTGGATAGGACAAGTCACGAAAAAAAAAGGTAGACAAATAAACGCTCTATTAAAAAAAAATGTTTCTAGGTTAAGCAGAATCTACTGACTTATCTTAAGTGGGCAAAAGATGGAATAACACAAAAAGACAAGACTTTGGCTGATCCTGACCAATCTTGCTTTGGGAAGGAAAATGTTGGGTTTTTATAATTCATTATGCCAAAACCAGCACAGATAGATAGACTATAGTCCTCACTTCAGCTAAAAGAAAGCCATGTTATAATGTTATCATCTAAATGACAGAATTGCTAGATCACACTATTTTGTTTGTGTAAACTTCAAATAGTTTACAATGATTGCTAATTCTTGAACTTCATGGAGCCTGCTGTTTTAATGGAGCTGTAGTTTAATTCCTTACAAGATTTCAAAGCTTTTTTTTTGAAAAGCTGGGACTGCTGTCACCATAAAACTATTCATACTGGAAAGGAGAAATTATGCCTTTTAAGATCATCAGGAGCATTAAAAAGGAATTACAAGCATAACAAATGAGTTTACAAACTATGCACCAAATGTTGCTGTTGGAGATTCTGGTCCAATTTTCATTACGTGAACACAGCAGATCTACAAAGAATACAAAGATAAAATGATATGTCCTGTCCTGTACTTCTTAAAGCATTTCTTACACATTTCTTAAAAAAACTCATCTCTGATCAGCTATGGAATACTAATTTACTGTATTTTAGAACATGCAATTGAAAACAGTTATGACTATATTGTGATACAGATCCTGTTTGCATGCACCATTTAACAAAAGTCACATATTCAATATGAGTTGATTTTAATGTTTCTTCTATTGGGCTTGGAAAAAGACAGGGGTATCTCTTTTTTAATTATGAGAGTGGAGCCAACATTCTTATTTTGTGAGGAAAATCCAACTGTACCAGTGATCTCAGATGATCAGGGCTATGCACAGACATCCTCAAGTCAGTGAGTGGAAGAGAGATTTTGGAAATGCCCTGTATTGTTTCATACAATGACACAGATTTTCAAAGGTTTGATTTTATTTTTCCCAAGCAGAATGGGCCAATTGCCAATTTACCATATATCCTTTGTGATTATTTCAAAGTGTTCTGATTATTTCCTATTATAGGTTAGGTGAGAATTGTATGCATACTAGACAACTTCCAGCTGTCTAGTATTAGTCCAGTAATGGAAGTGCATTACTGAGCGAACTAGAAATCCACTGAGGTCCATTGCCAAGTTTTCACTGATAACAAGAGGTCTGCAGCTCAAAATCTTTTACAGGACAAGAGAAAAATTAGTCCCATTGTGGGAACTTCTTTTTGTATTTTGACAAGAGCTAAATATCACAGTAACACCAGGATGAACAGAGGCAATACCTAAACTTGGATAAATCTTCAAAACATCACAAGAATAGCTTCAGTAAATAGATGGAAAACAAATTAATTTAGGCAACTATACAGACAGATCATTAAACTATAACCAGCTATAATAACTGCATTAAAAGAATTAAAAAGTGACAGTTTTGAATAATGGCAGTGTTATTTTTCCTGAGCACACTGCAGAGAGCTTTCAGCATGTGTGCAGATCTCTGAGTAATCATTACCTAGACAGAAAAGGTCAAGAACTAGTTAAACTACATGTGATTATGTAATCCAAAGATTTTGTCAACTATTCCATGGCTAATGACATCACTACAGAGCATCTTGTGTCAGTTGAGCAGGAAATCAGGAATGCTTCAGCTTAAACAATCCTTCAGCAAGGGCTGCCCTGCTCAGGAGCCCTGTTTAATCAACTTGTAAACTGCACTGTAAAGTTAAAGGAAAATCTGACTGCTCACTTTCCATGTTTATACCTTCTTTAGGAAACATCTGCTAGTCATTCTGCTGCTTCTGCTTCCCCTCCCCCTCCTCCTTTTTTTTTCCCCTCTGCTACTATTATTTCTTACATTCAGGCATTTCTTGATTCAGGGTTTGAAGGCTTATGCAATCTTTTAGTCTTTAAAATCTGGCATTTCTGGGTTTTATTGAGGTCACCTAAGCAATGAAGAAACTAACAACTATTTGTTGGATTGTAACTGGCAAAATGATTTTTTCCCCAGGGGGCAGAGTTGTGACCTGGTTACATAGTGGGACCAGAAAAAGAGCTTTTTTTTTGATGGTTTTACCCTTCTTGCAACTGCACCAGCACTTGTACACAATCCTGAGCTATTAACCTGATGGAAAATGCAGTTTGAAAGTTCCATGCAAGTCTGACTGCTACAAAGCTGACATTTTATTAACAAGTGTTATATTTGTGAGTTGTGCAGCCCAAACTTACTCTGGAATTCAAAAGGTCACTGCGGACACCAAATAAGGCTTCAAACCTTTGAGACCTGCTGTGAAGGACAGCTGGTTTGGCCACAGGGTGATAAAAGAATCACTAATTAACACAATATTTATTTAATTGAAAGATAAATATATTTGGAAATGGCAGATGCTCCAGAGAGAATGTTTGGCCATCAATTGTGTAAGTGTTAGCTAAGTAGGAAACACGTAAGTGTAGTCTTGGATAGCATGTGAAGCAGTGAGGCTGAGTATCTCCAAACTTAGAGACATTACATCGTTGAAAGGGATGATGATTCCACACCAACTGCAGAAAATCTGCTGGTTACAGTGGAATGACCTCTGATTTACACCCTCTGAAAATGAGACAAGAGCAGCATTTTCTGAGCATCATGTCCAACACCTGCACTTTCTTGCAACTCCACAGCCTGAATGAACCAACTTCCAGATGCTGTGGAACACCAACACTTTGAAACAGCAATACCAGGGATTTTAGTCCAGGGAAATATGATGTACTAGGAAAAGCATTTCTCCTACATTTGAATCTATGTACTGGGCATGACAGAACTGACAGTACAGCCTTGCAACTTCCAGCAGGTTCACAGGTGTGTGAGATCTGAAGGGAGAGGTATAAAAATTAAGTTCCCACTGTTCTTTTTCTTCTTCGAGAATATTTTGTCTGATTCTCTGCCCACAGAAAGTTTCGATATATCTGAAATTCTCCTTTCTGTGGCTTTTATTTTTCCCATATGGATGTAAAATAGAGCAGGGGGAAGGTTTTTCTGCTAATTCAGAACAGTGTCACAAAGTTTGCCCCCTGTCAAACAGCACATGATGAAAAGCTGCTGAAAAATCGAAGGCCATGGGAAGTCCTGCACAGATATACTGCCTGGGACCTGTGGGGAGCATACAAGTATGAATAACTAATCATTATCATTTGAAAGCATTTCCTTGAGAATTACCTTTAAGACGGACCATAGGGAGTTCCTCTTGAAAGAAGTTCAAGATGGCCATGCTGCCCTAACATTGAGTCAAAAATGTCTCCTTATGCATTAATTATATTTAAAACTTGTGGTTACATAGAGACAACTTATTGTGCATTCCTCCATGGAAGACCATATCCCATGCTAGCAAATCTTAAACCATCTCTCCTGTGTGTGGCCACCAAGAACATCCTGTGTGGTTACTGTGTCCCATCATATTCTCCCAAATAACTCTGAGACAATGCTTTAAGAGACACCAGCAGTATGTAGTGTCCACATCCCAACAAAAATACTTTTGAGAACATCCATTCCAGGATATTGATGTATAGCACCAAACCCACTCAGTAAAAAGTCAAATTGCTGGACAAAGTGGGCCCCACAGTAAGAGACTCTCTGCCAGCCAGCTCTCTGCCATTCACACACAGAATCATCATAGAATCAGCCAGGCTGGAAGAGACCTCCAAGATCATCAATTCCAACCCTACCATCAACACTGGACCATGGCACTAAGTGCCACATCCAATCTCATCTTGAAAACCTCCAGGGATGGTGAATCCACCACCTCCCTGGGCAGCACATTCCAATGTCTGATCACTCTCTCCATAAAAAATCTCTTCCTAATATCCAACCTAAACCTCTCCTGGCAGAGCTTGAGTCTGTGCCCTCTTGTCCTACTGCTAGTTGCCTGCAAGATTTCCAAAGCTTTGCAGGCAATGGCAGACAGTAATTTTTAACTGTCGTGATGTGCTGCCCAGCCAGTCTTCAGAGCAACTGGAAAGCACATACACAGGATCTCCAGGAAGACATCTAAGACAGAGAAAGAGATGTGGTGCTTATTAAGGTGCTGACAGAATGGATTCCACTGTGCTAACTGAGAATCCATCTGCTTTTGCCAAATGTTAAATAATTAACATCATCTCAGTGTGACACAATTTATTCTCAATACATCCTTTTTTTTTTCAGACTCTTGTTTCAGTTTACACAATTAACCTAAAGCCAAGAAATAGATGTGAGCCATTCCACATGGCATTATGCCTTGTTGCCAGAGGAGGATGTATATGAGTGCTATATATTCTCAAGTCTACTGATGAGATTAACTTGGCTCTATGTGTCACTGCGTTCAATTGAAATCCATTTGGTGCAAAACCACTGCAAAAGGAGATGAGTCAAAAACACAGTTGTAGCATTTCAGGTCTTGTACAACTCCAGGACTGCTCATTCTACAGTACAATTTAGTGAAGCTTTTGGATGCTTAGATGTCATCCAAGAGAAAAATTCCACTGGAGTGCTGCAGTGCTCTGGAGCTGCCCCTCCACTGGAAACTATGCAAAAGTGAATGTCAAAAATTTCTATGTCATCCTAAAACAGCCTGCAACAAAGGAATTCACCAGTCACAAAATCTAGACAATGGATCAATCTTTTGGGTCTCTGGAATAACACACAGGGAAGATGAATGGAAACATGAGACTGACCTTTTGTCTGCTTTTCCCTTTTACCAATCTTAAATTCAAAACATTTTCTGTACAGTATAATAAAACCTCAGCTGCACTAATGTATAGTCTATAGGACTGAAAAGAGAAGAAAAGAAGTGGGCAGAGTCAGAATGGTTTTCTTTGTAATTGCCTACTGCAGTTGGAACGAAACATTCTACTTAAATTGTGCTTTATTCTGTTTTTTTCTTTCAGTTTTAAAAGTGCAGAGACATTGCCAAAATGAATCATTGAGATACCACTCAGTGTTAAATGACTGAAGATTATGTGCTTCCATATAGTACAGTATCTCATTAAATCAGTCTAATCAAGCCATAAATGAAACATGTCAAGTCTCTGGCTAGCCAAACTGTCTCATTAATGTCCAACCTCCACTTTCAGAAAAACTCCATAAAGATCAACTTTCAAAGTGGGAATATTTTTGTTTCCTGAGGAATACAGAGGTGAATAATGTGCAGTTATGGTGGAGGGCTGCTTCAGTGTGCTCAGGAAGGGTTTGAAGTTCAGTTCTGCATGATGCACTGTTACTTAGGAGCCCTTTCAACTGAGATTAGCTTAACAGAAATTGAAAATACCAATGAATCTACACCTGAACTGAAAGGTAGGATCTATCTTACCTATTGATCTGTGTTCCTCAGAATCAGTGCTTGATTTCAGTAGCCATCAACCTCTGACTCTGAAACTACAGATGTGATGTCAACTCTGCTGCTTTGAGGGCCATACTCTGCCTTGTGTTTGAGAGCACATTTGGAACCAACATGGACAAACAACTGAACATAGGAAATTCATTTGCCACAACTCCACAGTTCTTCACAACTTCCTTTTGTTTTTTCTGAAGCATGTTCTTCCCCTCTGCTGCATCTTAGCAGTGCCAAAGCTAGAGGAGAATACATGAAGAACACATAAATCTTTCCAGCATACCTGTGCTTCAGGGGTGAGAAGAAAGATATGGACAAATTTGGCATGATTGAGGCTAAATATAAACTCATCCCATACTTCTTTGCAAATGCACCTTTATAGAAATATTCAGCACCTTTTATCTCCTGGCCACCGTCTCTCAATGACAGAGCACCCACTAAGATCTTTTGCAAGAACTGTATCAGAGGATGGCAGACAATTTTCATGCAGATAGCAGGAGAAATATGACATCCAGCATCTTGGAAAGGAGGACAGGATTGAGAAATAAAGCCCAAAACTTCTTATAAATATTAACATGAGAGTTTTAAATGTTCAGATAAAGTAGACATGACACCAGTCCTTAGCATCTCCTCAAAAAACCCCACAAATAATAATAATAATGTGTTGCTAATAAATTACATTAATATAAGGAAAAAGCATAAGACAGTCATTGAGCACTTTGGAGAGTTCAGGACTGAAATGACCCTTTTTTATTGTTGGAAAGTTTTCTAAAAAGAAATGTTTAAGTTTCATAAGCAGAGAGCTTAACTCCCAGCATTACTGAAGTCACTGGGAGTTCTGCCACTGACTTAACAGATCATGTTTTTTGAAGTGACTGGAAGAGAGGCAAGCTTCTAACATAGTTAACATTTGGAAGAAAAGAAAGGAGTGTTGAATTTTCTGGAAGACATCCTGGAAGAGTAAGGTTGCAAACATGAAACATATGTGTAATTTGAATCAAAGGGGCTCCTCACATGCATAAAGAACCAAGTGCCCATGGAACTGGGATCTTGAACCTTCTTAAAGAGAGGTCATATGTGTTTGTCTGCTTGGATCTCAGCCTATCACATCTGTCATTTCTTAGATTTCAGTAAGAGACAGTTATTACATTCATCTTGGTATCCATCATAAATCATAATGGAATCTTCTTTTTTCCTTTTTTTTTTTTGCTTTTTAGCATCTTTCTCTTCATTAAACTTCTCTACTTCTCCCTTTGGAAATTAGAATCTTTACATTAGCAAAGAGGATTCAATAATTATTATGATAGGTTAATTTTGAGCATAAGTTCTTCTTACATCATGATCACTGACCAAAAATTGTAAAATTTTTCTATCAGAAATACCACTTAACTTTGTTGATTTACTGGTATCATCACCTTGTGCAGTACCTGGCTTTTTTTCTTAAATGTGTTGAAACTTCTTCCCTCAAAGTTAGAAAACTTCAAAACTAGAATACCTAGAGTACAACAAAATTCACTCTTTCTGTAGTACCCTTTTAAGACAGATCACATTAAAAAATTAAAAAGGATACAGTACACTAGTGAAGATTGTCTTGTACAGGTTCTAAAAATTGAAATAATCACACAAAATAACAGAAGACTGAAAAGGCAATACAGGTAATAAATTCTATTCTTCTGTTTCCAGAGTCAGCTTCTGTTTTTAAAAAAAGGAAGGTCACAAATGACAAAGTCTCCCAAAGTTCCAATTAGTGATCTAGGCCTATATCAGTAATACATTTCAGCCTTGGGAAATGGTAGAAGGACCAAAGCAAAGTGCTGCTGTTGCACTCACTGAACTATGTGCCTGACTCTCAGAACTGGGCTCCAGTGTGTGTTTCAGGTCCATGGCATTAGCTGCATGCCTGGGACCTACATTGCAGCAAGTCCTGCCCATATGCCTGTCATAAATATTGCCTTGGTTCTGTCACTATGAATCAGAACAGCTGCAGGTTTGCAGAATTGCATGTGAGATGTGCTGTACACACACATAGAAAAAACATGTGTCTCCCCATTTAAGGAAATAAAAATCCCTTACAAATGTCCAATGCTGTATCAGCAACAATATGTGCTAGCCACCGTTGCTTTTTTATCACAGCTGTAGACTTTATCGTGTTTGAGCACTGCCTCTCCCCGTCACAGCACTTCTGCAGTTCACCCCTTTGCCCTGTCTTTGCATTCTCCCCGTGTGAGTGTAATAAATGTGTAATATGACTGGCATTTCAGCCAGCAAACCCAGCACTCACTCGCTGGTGCTGGCATTCCACCTCTGACTCAGGGCCCTGGAATGCTGCCAGACCCCAAGCTGCACGTCCTGATGCTGCAGCCAAGCAGGGACAGGTATCAGGGGTGTCACCAGTGACATCCCCAGTGACACTGAGCACACTGCTGCTATCACCTGTTTCAGCCATGCTCCAAACTGGACTGCAATACTACTGAGCAACAGTGAGAGTCCTCATCACATTTTTTAACTTTTGTACAAAGAGCTAAACCCTCCGTTCGTCCCATCTCTTCCCTCCTCCTACCGAGTCGTGTCCCTGACCAAGTGACAGGGGAGTCAGCATGTGAGTATATTCAGATGGTCTGAAGAGGCTCTTTATGCAAAGTGAAAAACCCACAAAATAAAATATTCTGCAAGACTGTTTCAGACGTTCAGTTTTTATCTCTGTTTCATCGGAATGTTATTTGCAGGAAAAGGCTGAATCTGCAAAGCTCCTCCAAGTGCTAGTCTTGCTAACTCCCATGATTTCATCGGGAGTCTTGTGATACTTGCCCTGTTAAAGCCTCACTGCAGCATGGAAAATATTAGAGAATCCACTATTCCATGGTTAAACAAACCTAAGTCAGGCTTCATGGCTAGGAACAAAACTCACAACACATGAACTGTACAGCTCAAAGAGCCAAATTTATCAATTTGGGAGGAAGAAGGTGGAGGCAACTTAGAGATTTCTCTTTGCTACTGTCATTTTAGCATGCACCCTGGGCTCATGGACCTAGTATAGGTGATGGCCCTGTTACAAAGGCAAAAGCCACAGCAGAACCCAGGCCCAGGCATATTTCAAATTTCAAATGTCCCCGAGGCTGGGCTGGGCCTCAGTCACAAGTGCTGTGAAGCTGTTGCCACCAGAACAAGGAAGAGAAAGCCCAGTCCAGCTTGCAGGCACAAAAAAAGCTCAGCAATCACTCACTTCCCCCTGAGATAGACAAGATGGGAGAAGGAAGCACAGTCATGGTGTTGTATCACTCAGCCCTTAGCGGAGGAGAAGGACAACTGGCAACTAGCCAGTACCTTTCACTCTGTTTTTTATGCTGCACATGCAGAAAAGAAAAAGCAGGAAACCAGCTCCTCAGGCTTTGATTGCTAATAAGTTACCCATATTGCCTAGTGAAAGGCATGCCTTAAAAACATCAGCATTGGCACCTACAACTTGGTCTCCCTCTTGCCCTCTTCCCCATGCAAATTCAGGAGTTTATACTTCTGGCATTTTTCTGCTCCTGCCATTGTTTTCATTAGTAATACAAGACTGAAACCAACCTCATTTTCAACACATTTGTTAAACAGTGCAGAGACAGACTTTTTTTCCAAACTCTCTTTCACTTGCATTCTATTTTAAAAAAGTCCTAAAGTAATGCTGAGAGAGAGAGAAACATCTCTATCCCACAGCAGGGAGAGGTTTTCAGTCCTTAGAGGTCCCTAGAGAACTCTGCACACATTTCCTAATATCAAAGCTGGGCAATAGCTTTTCGATGACATCATCTTCCCACTCCCTGGAACTGAGAACTCACCGTTCCCTGAGCTGGATACTCAGGAGGTTTGAGTGCCAAAGGTCTTACACCATAGTTTCACCTACAAGTATTAGGATTTTCAGGCAATCAGTAGCTGACCTGCTGTACCTGACATAATCTGCTAGAGGCAAAGTTCTTTACTGTCTACACATCAATACTAAAGAGCTACCCATGTGTCCTGGCTGCAGTGTGGGGGTAGCCAATGGTGTGGATTCTATTGTGTCTCCACAAGGGGTAAAGCAGCCAGGGGGGGCGGGG
>NW_008671215.1:41237-60495 GCF_000695815.1 Acanthisitta chloris
CTTTTGCCTCAGAGTCTCTCGCTGGTTTGCTTTCAAACCAGCACACCATGTCAAAGTGCAAGGATTATTTTAAGACAGCCCTAAGAGGCTAAGAGGTATTAAAATGATATATGTTCTTAAAAAAAGCATGAGATTCTTAACACCCCGACTTAGGGCTCAATTATATTTACAGATGTATTTTGGGAGTGAGTCAGTGCTTGGACAGGGAGAGTTGTCCACAGCAGAATGAATGTTCTAGGTACACAGCAGAAAGACCTCATGAAAAATGAACCTTTGGGTCACAGTGATACTCTAAGTGTTTGATCCATTACACTGGAAACAAAGACAGTCTCAGGCAAATACAATTCCTTTCCACTAATACAGTCTGGAACACTGTAAGTGCAGCTTGCAGCCAACATTTGTTCTCTCTTAGGGGAAAAAAAGAAACATATACAAACTGTTCTTTTCCATCCTGAAACAATGGAATAACACATGCTTGCTTCTCTACAGTGGTGAAATTCTGACAGTGATCTCAACAGCTGTTTACCCACCAACCACAGCATTTACAACTGGTTAATTACAGACATCCAAACCCTTGCAACATATCTTGCTTTCATGGCCCAAACAGTATAATCAGTGACTTTATCCAGGACTGCACAATAATGTCTCTGTTTACCAGAGAACAGAGCATAGTAACTTATCCCAGATTCATTATAGTCAACTAAAACCTATCAACTTACATTTTCTGTTTTCATTTTTAAACAAAAAGGAAAGGGGGGGGGGGAAGAGGGGTAAAGGGTTTTTTTTTTGTAAAAACATGAAAGTAACAAAACTGCAGATTAAACTTGGTTAGTTATTAACAGGCTCTGTTCTGTGCCATGTTTATAAAAACTTGATTGTAAAAATGGGAGGATGAAAAGGATGTTCATTGACACATTTCCTATGAGTGTGATGCCCTTCTCCTTGTGAGCAGTACTTCACGAGTATGTTCATTCATTTTGGACTCCTCTGGACTTGGCTGAAGAACTCAGGCACAAGGGATGCAGGTTATCTAGGACCATCCATCCATGGCTCTCGGGAAGAACTAGCATAAATGATCCTGCAGGACAGAAAATAAGTATAGTGAACCAAGTTAAAAAACTAGAACTAGGGAGACTATTTTGTTTGCTGTAAAGGACCAGAGTTCTCTGTGTATCTAGTTCTGCTTGTCCATGAATACCAAATCAATTTAAAATTTATCATTTCACTTTCCCAAGTTGGGGAAACTGAGGCATAAAGAAGTGCAGGTTAACTTTTTCTCTTGGCCCTTAATTGTTGGAGCCTGATATGACACTTGATTTTTAGTACAGAAAACCAAGAAGAAAACCCTAAAGGATGTGCAAGATAACCATTCCCCCATCTCTTATTAATTTCTGTTGCACCGAGTGAGTCAGTCACTAGGATCCACATACAGATCTGATGGACCATGCAGAACACAGCCTGCCAGACACTGCCCCAAATAATGTTTGAACCCTGGGGCACGGGGGCAGCAATAATAGTACTGAAACTAAACACTGGATTCGGCTTTGATTTTCTAACTGCTCTAACTGCAGAAAGGGATTTTGCCAACTTATTTTGCCCAGGAATCGAATTCCAAGCTGTGATGTAAAAGCCCTAATGAATTCCTGCTCTGCTGACTCAGCGGTGCAGCAAACACAGACCACTGCTGCCTGCCAGGGGAGAGCATGCCTGTCCTGCTCAAAGGTGACTGAAACCACTGTATGCATAGTGTTCTGACAGGTAACTTCAACGTGTCTTTAAAACCCACCACAGTCAGGAAAGGACTGGAAGCTATCTGTTAGGTGACAAGTGGAACGAACTTTCAGGTACATTTCAATCTCATTTCAGTAAATCAGAAACAGCTGACTATGACCCTGCAAATTCCAGTTGAGAAAGCTCTGCTGCTATTAATGCATTATGTTGTGTCTAGAATCCCTTGACAGATTACTGTACACAGCTGGGTGGATATTATTATGTTGCACAAAGAAATGAGTGATTATACAATCAGGAGTAAATGCAACTGAGCTCTGACACTAATGCACTTGAATACAAAGCTGGTGGCTCCAGATTTAGTACAGTGTGTTTTTCAACGGTAACTTTCTAACAACATGGACAAATAAAGCCATGCACACACTGGCAAGCTCCACTGTATGGTTAGAGAAGTTTGCTGATGACAGTCTTGTTATTGTGACAGGAAGTGACTCAGCCTTGGCAACAAGAGATCAGATATTTTATTCAGAGGCATTAGGTCATTTTTTTCCTCTAACCAACCAACTGTTTCACAAGGCAACTGGTTTTGTTTGAAAATAAATATCTATTTTTAAAGTGATTTGCTGAGAGAGTACAGTTAAACATTTATGGTTAGGAACAGCCACTCAGTTTAATTCAAGGTATCTGGAAACCTCTTGTCCTTTTAACTTGCTTAAATTTGCTGCCTGTAAAAAATTCAACACCCCAGGCAAGAATTCTCCCACATGGGTGAGTAAAGTATCACCAGCTACATTATCATCATGAGAATGAGGATGAGTGAAGAGATTTGTGTCCGGACCAGTAACTTTCCATAACAATTAACATGACTGATGTCACTGCTACAGTTAAAGTAAAACTACTTCACATAGGCATTACAGCTGAAGCAAATATGTGCCTTATTGTAACAGCCTATTACATGATCTTTCATCAGCTATTTATAAATGGCACATGATGTTATGCTGCTCCTCCTAAAATAAGCATAAAAGAAAAATTCTCTTAATACCTGGCAGCCAGCCTAGCCCAGAACAGTTTCTTTTCTTTCCATTTCTGCACTTATCTTGTGTATCTTTTGCATTACAAGTAAGCTCACATAACTATATGGAAAGAGAATAAATAGTTTTCCTTCAAATGGTACACTGCTGTTACTCATTTTTGCCTGAAGTATCTTTTAGCACAGTTCACAATTCCATAAAGGTTGCACAAAAAGAAACTAACTGTTCAAGCCAAATTCAAATTCTCCCTCTAACGATAGAGAGTAAACATGCCACCAGCTGCAGCACTCCTAGAACAGGATTTCATCATCTTCCAAATATTTTCCTGGTCTGTTGTCAGTTTTGTATTTCTAAAATACCAAGGAAGTGTTATACTTCTCATCACAATGACTCAAATATCCCATGCAAGCATACAAATAACATATAAATAACAATGCCAGCTTTTTATCTTGGACAGGGAGCAGGCAAAAAAGAGTTCATGGGGTAACCTAAAAACACTATAGCAACAGTGTTTATCTATTGCCTCCACACTGTGCCCAGAGCCTAACTTTAGGTATTAAAAATAAAACTCTGGACAATTTCCCACAACAGGCACTGCAAGAACACAGCAAGGCCTCAAGCATTCTTCTTTGACATCAAAATGCATTACTTTTGTAAATGTGTAAAAAATTAAACTTCTTTGAAAAGCTGTTGCAGTGAATATGAATTTACAATTCAGTGTTAAATGAAATACATCCTGAAAAACCCTACATCATTTTGCAGTTATCTTCCTTGCAACACAAGCAGCATTTTAGAATTCCAGCCCACTAAAACAGAAGATTTCATATTTTTGCTGTTAAAGCAACGTGGTTTTCTCTGCTCTGTCAAATAGCATTTTTATATTCTAGCAGGAAAAAATAGCTACCTTGTTCCACCATCTGCCAAAATACTACTAAACACAGGGTGCTTCTGTGATTTCAAATTGCAGAAGCTGAAGTAATGCCAGTGTTATACCTATTAATTATACCGAGAGTCAGACCCTAACATTTTTGAAGTACTGTGGCACACTATTAAGAATGGTATTTCAGCCATACTGTTCCAGGGTTTAATGCTAGCATGGTCTGGTTGCCCAGTTTCAGTCAGTTGCCCCTCCCAAGCACTGTTATGTATTAGTTGACTAGCATCTTGAAGTGCTGGACAAAGTCTTGCTATCTATTCACAGCTTAACACTAAATTTGAGAAACCATATTTCTTTTTCCAACTATTTAACCATGGAACACAACATGAAAATAATTTCAGCTCCACTGCAAAATTCTTCCTATCACACATCTAGTCTCGTGATACACTACAGTACTGCAAATATCAGAAATCCCCTGCAATTTTATGTGCAAACACTGACTCACACACAGATATGTAATTTTTTTATATATCTCATATTTGCTTAGATAGACTTAAAACACAAGCCCCCAGTGTTTTAACACTTGAAAGATAATAAATGGAACTTATTTATTATCTACATTTCACTACTTTAAAGTCAATGTTGTACTTTTCTGGGAACTCACATTTAATATATGAATGCTTGAAGTCAGCTTATTCTGTGTTATATTCAACAGGCACAAATACATTGCCATCTTCTATTGGCACCATGTCACTTTTAGGATTACAAATCCTCCATTCACATGTGTTCTTCTCAAAAGTACTCATGTTTTAATGGGCCTCCATCATATATGAAGCCTTCATCTAGGAACTGACAAGTTTCAACCCTGATGTTATATTTCTTACTGAAACAAACTCCAGAGCTCTGATACAGCACACTCAGCAAGGAGCAGCAGTTGACAGGAACAGATAAACTCTAACATGTTGTTACTGTGTGCACCTCCCAGCTTCATCTCAGGCCAAGCTGACCGGAGGACCTGGGGATGGAGAAAACATTCTGAGTTTTTCAGATAAATGAGTTATTTTTTTAATATTTTTTTCATTCTTTGTAGGACAGGATATTATTTTAAGTTAATATAAGGCACAGTAGCAAGTAACAATATTCATGATTTGTAAACCTAGGAAGATAATACAAGTTGCATTTTCGTAAGGAGAAAATATTTTTCCAGTTGTATATATTTGGGATGCTGCTGCAATGCATTTTAATGGTCTCAAGTGCTAAAATTAAAAGATTCTGAAAACTCATTTTGGGCACTCAGAATGAATTCTCTATACAATACACAAGCTTTTGGTGGAATACAAATGTCAAACATACAGAGAGAGACTTATTAAATAACATTCTGATAGCTTTTTTTCTTCAATATGTACTGCAGTATATAAAATAAGGGTCAAAATGAAGAAACTGTGCAGAAACCCTGTAGAACAACAGAAAAGGGAAATGGGCTGTGTAGGAAACAAGTTCTCCTTGAAACTAAGGAGAAACACAGAAACTCTAGTTAGAAAAAGTATTTCAGCAAGTGGTCTTCATTTGCCTAACTCATTCTAAACGTGACCTTAACAGGGCAACAGAAGAAGTCAGAAGGGGAGAAAACCAAACTCTTATGAATCCCAAGAACTAACAGAGAAAAAGTACTATATTGAAGTTACATCCTAAACTAATGTAGGAATATTATGCTCTTCCTAATATTCTTCACTTCTCTGAGGAGTCTCACTGTATCCTAGTGTTCCACTGTATTCACCATCTAACAGTGATGAGTGGCATTCCCCAGGGGCTGGTGTTAGGACTGGTGACCTTTAACATCTTTGCTGGTGACACAGTGGGACTGAGTACACCCTCAGCACGTTTGCTACCAACAGCATGCTGTGTGCAGCAGCCAACACTGGTGCAGGGAAGCAATGCCATTCTGGGGGACCTGGACAGGCTTGAGAGGGAACCCCACGAAGTTTAACAAGGTCAAGTGCAAGGTCCTGCACCTGGGTCAGGGCAATCCCAAGCACAAATACAGGCTGAGGGATGAATGGATTGAGAGCAGCCCTGAGGAGAAGGACTTGGGGCTGTTGGTGGATGAAAAGCTCGACATGACCCAACAATGTGCACTAGCAAAAACAGCCTAAGATAGGATACAGGGATAACTAACAGAAAGCTGGGATGCAGCTGTGTTGCACTATTGAATCTGAAAGCTCAGAGCCCTTCTCAGTTTACATGCGAAGTTCATGAGACTAACTGACAAACTAAAGTTGAAGATACTGAACTGACTTTTAAAGACAAGAAATAATCTCTTGCCTCAGTTCTCAATGTGATTGTGATTTGAGGCTGTGTGTGCTTGCAAAGGTTAGAATTTCATTCAATATTGTCCCACCAATGAGCCCCAAGTCCAGCACCTACCAGAACCTCTCGACGTCAATTGCAAACATGGATCTCTTGCCAGTACAAACTATTAATTCCTGTCTTCAAGAAAAAAAGATAAAAATCATATGCTTGCAGTTTCTCATGAATTCTAAACTCAGCACTACAGATTATTAACATTTACTCCATGCTATAAAATCGTATCATTTATGCACCAGGCTTTTCTGCTCCAGTTCTTCTTCTGAGTTGTCTATTTCTCATTCGGCAGTTTAAACATCTTTCCTGTTAGCCACAAAATGGGGAAAGAGAAATCATAATACACAGATCTTAACAACAATGTGTCCCAATCTCTGAAGAGTGAGAGCCTACAGAGCAGGCACTATAATGGTCATAAATGCACATTGTGAATTAGTTCAATAAATTCAGTATACTTTTGATAAAACTATTGCAACTGGAGATACTTTACTAACAGAAGTCAAAGCAGACAACCCTTCTGCCTATTTATGAAAGTATTTACAGATTTGTTCTGAAGCATGTGGCATATTATAGACGAAAGAGAAAAGCAAATCTTACCTGGAAAAACTAAGTAAAAAAAGTAGGAATTAAAAAAACAGGGGGAGACAAAAAAAAAGACCAGGCCTTTAACAAATATTTGGGGGTTCCCAGAGAGACATTTCCTGAGTCTTTTATGACTATCTAAACCTCACAAACAATAAGGATAAGAGTCATGGCTCTAAGAGTAAAGTTGTACAGGAAATATGACATCCAAGGACATGTGGCAGCTACAGGCAAAATGCCAATGATGATGCAGAACAGTCACCTTGACGACAGCAGGCTTGGTGAAGAGAAGATGCCAGACAATGGAATATCAACTCTCATGAGAGAGTTTGAAAGACTAAGGTGTGTTGGAGGTGAGTAAGTGCCAGCTCAGATCTGCCTCCAGCTCAACTATCTGAAACTTGGCACTGTAAATTACATTAAACTTCCCTTCTTTCCTGTGTTGTGTAATGTGCAGCTGCTGGGCAATCACACTGGTGTTGCTTTTTGATAGAGCTTGAAAGTGAAAACTGAACTAACAACTCTAGTTGTGTAGTCATTTCAAAAGGCAAAAAGCCTATTTAAAGGTTGAAATATGCTATGTATCTTAAAAAGTACATTCATGCATATTTGTTTCAAATATTGCTTGATGACTAAAGAACATGTGATGCTATCAAAGTACTAGTTTCTATGATACAGAAACATAACATTTAGCTGCTAAGAAACTAAACATATCTTAATAGTAAAAGAGTCACATAGCAGAGATTTTCGTTATGTAAAGTGCAACACAAGCAATCATAGGAGTCCAAGAAGGGTAGATATTTTTGCAGCTTAGAGCTGCAACATGTGAGATGACTGGAAAGGACATACCTAGATATAGAGCCTAAACCCCTAAAACAGACAACCATCAATAAAAAACCCCAAACCAACACTAAAGAACCAAACAGAAATTAGACAAATTCATCAGATCTATGACCAGATTCTTTTAAGGCACAGATACAGCATCTAACATCACTAGTCCAAGAGTTCTGAATGCTGAGGGAATGCAAAGGGTACAGACTGCAATAAAGGGATAGCTTCACAAACTCTCCCTCTCTAAAATTATTGCCACTGGGCTTTTGTCCTTGTTTTTTAAAGGGAGAATGTGAACATTACGACAAGTTCTGAAGTTGAATTTCCTGCATTTCTGTGCAAATTTTATCATGGTTGAAGATAGAATACTGAAACAGATATACCACTGACTTGATCCAGTAGGGGCACCTTCTTCTCTTACTGCTAATTAGTGGGATTTTTGTTCCACTACCCCTACTACAAGTTTTAATATACATCCTTGTTCCCAGTCTAAACAAAATATATAAAAATCCCAGTTTCCAGTCTAGACTTTTCCATAACCACTCTCTATACAACTCTTCTTTTGCCTATCATGTTTATCAGCATTCTTCCACACTGATATTTTTTCCTCTTCATTCAGAGGAATTTAACCAATCTCTCTTTGGCTAGATGAGCTTTAATTTTTTATCTTCTCCCTCTTCCAACAAAAATTCCCTAGGCCATTTCTCTGCTAGTTATCACATGTGGTATATTTCCTAAACATGGAAGGCCATAGTTAGGTATGGTATTCCAGACACGATGCAACCTAGGACTTTGCACATTAGCATCTATCTCTGGAAATGCTTTTTGCACTTCATGACTTCATTCACCTTCTGCCACTGGCTGAAATTCCTTGTGATCTCATGATCAGGTGATCTCATGATCAGTGATTAAATGACCTATTTGTTCTTCTGTTAAGTCCAACTGATGATTTCCTGCAGTGCAAAATAAATCCTTAGAGCTGACACATAACTGCATGACTCTGAATTTCATGCTGGTTTTTTCTTTCAGTTGGTATTACCCCAGCCATCAAGGCCACTCCTTTTTCTGTGGTGTTACAGTACAATCCATCTCTGTATTGACAACATCTCCCAACATTGTGCCATCAGTACACTTCGTTACTATATTCCTACTCCTTGTGCCAAGGTCTGGCATGGAAATATTAATAATATTCTACATGCAATATCAATTCAAATATTTTCATGAAGTCCAGGAAAATTAGATCTGTCAGAGTTCTCTTGAGAAAAACTATTGATTTTCTCTTTATAAGAGAAAATCTATTCTTTTATCAGTGAAATGTCTAATTAATGATATATGTTAGACTAATGAAATCTAAATTAGACACCAGAGGAGTCTCCTTGGAAGGCAGCAGAAGGATCATAATTCTGTATTTTTAATCTCATTGAGATCATAGTAAAATCTGAAAAGGTTCCAAACAATCTCCTGTAATACTAGAAACAACATTCAACATCCTAAATATTATTTGTCAGGCTTCTTAAAATTCATCATACTATTCTACACACCAGTATTTTCTTATCTCATAGCTGTGTTAGTTTTGTTGGCTTTGAGTACTTGAAAGGCACCTTGGTTGCCACTTCAGGATTTCCTCAAATGTAAAAAGTCAGTGACAACCCATTTATTTTTCTGTTAGATTTTAACCTATTCATTTGAGTCCAGGAAAAAGGTCTTAAAATTAAAAATAAAAGGTACATTTTTTAGCAGTGTGTGAGTATCAGATGCAGTTATGCACACGCAGAACTTTTGAGAAGCTAGGGAAAAAGGGCATTTTACAAATAATTAAATATCGTGCTGAGTGTTGCCAACGTATTGAATTTTCACAAGAAAAGCCATTTCACAAAGTGATCGCTGCTCTAGAGATTTTATATGTCATCTGTGCTAGTGCAATTGTACTGAAATAAAAATACATCCACTGAGATTACAATGGATAAAAGAATTACACATATTGTGTATTTATCTATCTCTGTCCTACTTCAGCCTCCTGGTATGAAAATGAATGTTCCATATGCCATTTCAAGCCTGAAGCATGGACCATGCATACATGAATGTGTTTCAAGATGGAAAAAAACCTAAAGCAACACTGAAACACTGTAGGAAGTCACTGAATGAACTGGAAAGAACTATTTTGGGTGACAGTTTGAGATCAGGCACTGTTAGACCCTGGGCTGCACCGTGTGGGTTAAATAACAGTCCTGGCAAAGCCCAGACCAGTACAATCACCTCTTCCAGCTGCAGAGGCTGTGGCAGGTGTGCTGCCCCTTGACACGGGGCAGACCAAGCGCCTGGTCTGGGCTCCCTGTCTGAAGCAACACCAATGGTTATTCAGATCTAAGAGCTGTTGCTGAATACTGCACTCTGACAGAGCAGGACTGCATGAAGACGACTTATTAGACCTGAGTTTGGTGTTTGCAGGAGCTGTTTACTTGTGGCTGTATATTCACAGTACTGTATTTCTATGGCGTAGGCAGCAGCTAATAAAAAAAACGTATTTACTCTCTGTGTAGAACTATTGTTGTAAGTCACAGAAGTGCTCATACTAGTGTACTTTTTAAAACACTTCCCATAACACATTTTCAATGTCTTTTTTCACTCTGAAACTGTATCCAGAGTCCACTTTCATTAATCTTCCAAGCATGCCACAAGGCTCATCTTTTCATTCCACAGGGATTTGGGAAGATTGAAAGCTACTGGATTAAAAGGAATTTTACTTGAACAAGCAGTGTTTCTATTTCAGAAAAATCTCCAGGAGACCTTATTTACATTTAATTGCATTTTTTGGACTTTTTTTTAAAAGTTTTGCATCATTTTAATTTTCAAAGCAGCTCTATAGCACTGTCTGATAACTTCACAAATGTGCAGAGACAACATGCTCAGAATTACAGTTCCTGGAGGCAGGGAATTGATGGTATTTTAATTATCTGTACACATGCACCATTGTGTGCTCATGTCTTTAAACACTCAGATAAGAAGGTTTTACTCTCCTTTGAAAAAGGAGGCACCTCATAATACCCAACATTTTTGTGCTTCACTTCCCTCACTGCTTTTCACGACACTCTGACTAGATATTCTTTTTCCTTCTATGACTTCTCCCTTGTGATCACATTGAGGCATATCCCCTTTCAAATTACGAGACAACCTTCCTAAAAGAAACACGGCCTTTTCAACAGTTGTTGCCTATATCACTAAAAAAATAATACTATGAACATCATCCAAAAGCCAGAGAGTAATTCCGTAATGCTCTGGGCCCAGCAACAGCACAAAGGAGCAAAGGATAGAAATCTCCAAAGCTCTTACTTCAGAGGACATTCCCACCATGTAGCAATCATGAGTCACAGTGAAGCAAAAGCCATCTGTTCATCTGGACACAGATACTACTTGTCAGTGAGCAGGAAACGTTTCTCCTGAGAATCTCACAGCAATGTAAATCTCCCTGTGTAGACAAACTTTCAGCATTTCAGATCTCCTGGTCTGTAAATTGGGAACATTGCAGTTCTCTTTCACGCTGCTTTGTCTGTCTTACTGTTTTTGAAAACAGGCTGGTCAGGCAAGAGACTGTCTGTGTGCATGTATTTACAGCTTGGCTAGCACCATGAGGTCTCCAACTCAACTCCTGAGTCCAGCAGTTCTCATCAAAAGCCAAGGATTCAAATGCAGTGACACAGAGCATCCCCAACTTTCAGACAGCAGCAGGGCTATGCTCCTGAGGCTCTCTGGCAGCAGTGCCTTCCCCTTCCTCCTTTCTGTTCCCACTGCTACATAACTTAGCCCAGTTGGGACCTCTCTTAAAGTTGGGAAACTGCCATGTTCCATCCTGGCCCCTAAAGACATCCCTGACATCAGCTATTGATGAAACTGGGAAAAATGCAGTCATAATTAATATGTTGTATCTTGAAATAGTTAGTGCCAGAAATACACTCTGTAAAGGGACCAATCAGCCCTAATTAAAATCATGTTTAACTAATCTTTTTGGGATGGGGACTGTCATTTAGTGTGCGTTCTTGCCACATGTAGCCCAATGGGATTCAGCATTGATAATGAATTTAGGCATCACCACAATATAAGTAATGAAGAAAAATAACTACAGAAGCATAAATCTCGTGGATTTTCCTAGTATGACTGCTTCTGTAGGCATCTTATATCAATTTGCTTGACTATTGCATAATTTGGGTTATCACTGTGTAAATGTTTAGCAACTCACATGTGCAGGATGGGTGGCTAATTCTTTTCATGTGTGCAACGTTTCGGATTGAATTATTTCCACATTGATTTTGATGGATTAGGTTTCAGGTTGACAAGACCTCCCCAAAAAACAGATAAACTCTTAAAGATTCTGCTGTAGTGAAGACATTCATAATGATGACATTTAGAAAGAATGAGAAAGCACTTCTTACTTCTATTAAAATTAAAACACATTTCAAATTACAACACATATACATGATTGTGTCAAAGGGCCATCAACATTCTATAAAATAAAAGTTTGATTGCCTACTAAATCAGATGATACCAAAAAGATCAACTGGTTAAAATTTGTCTCCCTCCAGTTAAAACAACAAGACAATGTATTTGTTTCAAATAATAAAAATTTTGATTTCTATCATGCCTCCGAAATCCATGATTTCCAACTGAATACCAAATGAGATTTTAAAAAATCCCCACTTGAATAAATTTAATAAACTGCAGGAGAATGGAAAAGATCAAGAAGTTTTGTATATACATATTAATTGCTTGTCCCTTGAAAATAGCAAGTTGCCTAGAGCATTTTAACTCAAAAAGTGCTCATGTAAAGCAAGACATTTTTATTTGACAAAAAGCATCCAGAACATCTTATAAAAAAAGGTCTACATTTACAATAGATGATTCCTGCACCAGGTAAAGATCACACAGCATACACCATCAAAGAAGACAGGCAAGCCTCCTGGAGAAATCTGGAAGGAAGCTGCCTATCTCTTTGGGAAAGGGAAAAAATATTCAGGAGGAAGAAGCTTTAAAAGGCTGTGAAATTGCCAGCAGGAAATGAAATGACCACCACGGATAAGAACTCCATCAGGTTGTACATGTGTAGGGATAGGGTTAGCACTTTGGTTGTTATTCAAAAGCAAATGAAAGATGAACTCATGATAACCAGCCTGGATTAGGACTCAGAAGATCTGAGTTGATTTCTTGGCTCTGCCATAATCTCCCTTTGTGATTTTGGGCCAGAGTTTACATTTGGCATAGATTGAAGGAAGGAAGTAGTGTCCTTTCTGTATAGTTAGGGAACTGACACCCAGAGATAATACTAGCCAAGATTTCACAATGCTTTATTGGCATTTACATTTCCAATAAATTTCCCTTCAGAGAAAGATGACTGAGACTTCAGAGGTATTTTTGTGGGTCTGATCCTCCAGTTACCTCTGTGCTTCTGTTTCCTCATTATAGCATTCAGATACAAGATCCTTTCTGCCACCCTTTGTTCAAAGGGTGGGGCTTTTTGGTGGTTGCTTTCTGTTGTTGTTATTCTTGTTTTTCAATTTTCTTTTTTTTTTTTCTTATTAGGCTGGAATATAAAAACTCAAGAAAAATACTTTTTACACAGTCATTTATATATGTCTTACAATGTCATAGTCTCATAATGAGGATTCAAGAAGTCTCCATGAACAAGTAACTAGCTATTATGTTTATATATACCTATTAATCTCAGATACATACAGAGCAAATATCATTATTTTATTATTGCTATCATCCTAGTGTACAATAGCAATAATGACAACAATGTGAGTATATTGATGGGGTCTGTCTGGGGTTTACACAGCAAACAGTAATCTCCCTGAATTCCCATGTGCCAGGGTGAGCTCTGACACTGACCAGGACTAAACCCTGAGCACTTCAGGGGAAACTCAGGATTGCTTCATCATAGTCACTTCCTTTTCACTTCCTTTTCCCTGGTGATCTCCAGAAACTACCAGAGTGAGGCTGATGTGAATGAGATCTGAATCCTGACCATTGGCAACAGTCACAGAAAACAGGAAATGGGGTATTTCAAATAACAATAGGTGGGAACAGTGAGTAAAGGTTCACTATGTGGTGGCAGTGCTGACTGTTTAATGACTATGTTTATTTCCTTGCGTCCCAAAGAAGGCCACAGTTCATTTTGCTCTCGAATATGTATGCATGTATGGCCACATGTATATTAGACACTTTATGGAATTTTGCACTTTATGTTGGAGAGTAAGGGGGGGACAGAGAATCAGCACTGACTCCCACTTCTTGTAACAAGAGACACATTAAGATTGCTCTCCTGTGTCACGGCAAGTCAGGTTCCTAAGGGCAAAAGGGTTCATCCCATACCTTGTTAATAAAAAGGCTCACTATTGTTGCAGCAACAGGCAGTGCTGTCCCTCTTACTCACCACAGAAAGGGCTACTGTGACATGAAAGAAACCTTTAAAACCCTTTGCAAAACTTACAACCCACAAAATGCACATCACGTAGTCAGAGCAGAGATGTCACAAGTTAGAAAAGATATCCTGGGCCATGGAGTTCATTCCAAGCAAAGGTCTGCCATTCTTGGCTGAGGCTTCCACACAGCTCCTCGTCTAGTCTTGCCATGACTAATTCCCAGAAAAGGCAGTTTCGCAACCACCCCAGCCAGCCAGGCCTGTGTCTAACTGGCATCACTGCTTGGCATCCTTGTCTTCTCCGATGAAAGTTCACAGCTACAATCTAATTCTATGTACTTTTACTAAGACTCACAACCAGCTAGTGAGATGGTTCATCTGTTTTTAACAAGCATTAGTCCTTTGGTCTCTCACCTCACAAAATGACTGGTTCTTATTGGGTTCCTTTTCTCACAGCTTCCAAAATCGGTCTGAATTACGTTTCCCAGCTTAATGCACTGTTAAATAATGATCACCAATTAGCAATGGCAAAAAGGAAGAATTGGTCATATGAAAATGATAAAATGCCCAGCGACACAATTGTTTGGGGATTTTTTCTTAGCTCAAGCTGCTTTTTTAATCATTAATCATAGCAAATTCTGCTCCTCCACCTGGGGAAGCAGGCAGTAAACTTCCTAAAAGTAGCCAAGTAACTTGGCATCAGACAAGTCCCAGCTCATATTTGTTTACCCTAATTTCCATCTTTCCTAAAGATGCTGTGCAAAGAAAGTATGGTTTTCTTTTTATGTATTACTCAAGAAAGGATTGGAAGGCTACCTATTATTTTAATGTTTTTTGAGGAATAGGTTTTTTAAATCATAAAAGATTTTACTCACTGCTAGAAAAGTAACCATCCTAAAGTTCAGATATCACAAAAATGAAAACTGTTAACTTTTTGAAGTTTAATTTTTATTTACCCTGTACAGAACAAGTGCTTTTAAATACTTTAAAAATTCACATGTTATTTTCTACACTACAACCCATGAAATTCCTATTCAATTATAACTTAAAACTACTACTTCTAATACTCGTGTCCTATTAAGCAGACTGTCCAACAGAGCCTCTTGTGAAAATAAGGTCTAATTTTGTCCTGATACAGTCACACAACATAGAGCTGAAAAGTGAATACATGTTTTGTTCATAAATATGTCCAGCGGCTAAGCATCAAGGAGGAAAAAGACTTATTGAAAGCATAAAGACAACACCAGTACATGAGGAAACAGATATAATAACCTGGTTGCAACTAGGTCATTAGAGGATTGTCTCACATAATTACAGCACTGAGAAACAGAATCACCTTTCCAGTGCCAGTTAGGGAAACGGAAAATGTAATTGACTTCAAGGTGACAGTATGGAGACTTAAGGAAGACTTTCTACAGTACATCTACCTGAAAAACGATTGTCTGTCTTTTGTTCTAATGCTATTTCTGGGTGCTGATAGGGATCACAGACCAGTTCCCAGAGTGCTACCTTCTCAGTAACTGTTTAGACACAGCTAGGAGAATAAAAGCAAAAACAGGAGCTTAAAAACATGAACTCCAAGGCTGTAACAGGCAGACTGTAGAAATCACATAGCTGTGGGTTTAGTCTGAAGAGCAAAAAACCCAACAAACCAGAATGATAAAAAACCCACAACACGTCACCTCTGACTCAGTTGTGGGTCATTGATTTATGTTCTGCTCACATTAGCTAATGACAACCATTTTTTTCCCCTCCATTCCGGTTAATTTTTCACTCGTATTTGTACGGCAACACATCACGTCTCCTAACTTTCTTCTGTATCTGCTGAAGAAGTTCAGGTCACATTTACCTAAATTCTTCCTTACTGTATTTTTATCATTATGTCATTTTTAATTCATTTACCTTGTGCTCAGTCTTAGGGTAGTTTATGGTCTGAATAGTAAGTCTCTAATTCTGCCAGAGTGACAGATCAAGAATCACCCCACGTGTTTACCTACTCATTACAGTTCTATTTATATATCCTCAAAGAGCATTTCCTTTACCTATGGTACAATCACATTGCATGGTAGTTTTCGATTTAGCAACTTACCACCTCAGAAGCAGATCATTTCAAGTAGAGTTCTCTGCTATCTGACAATGCTTTTATGCAGTAGACACTCACTCTCTTTTTTTTTGCCAAGGAAAGTTCACTTATCCTAATCAAACCACAAGCTATCAATTCCTGCCTATTTTATATAATGTCCGTGCATCTGGCTGTACATGAACCATTTTCAGGTTTTCTCCTCTTCTTACTCGCAGCATTGAATACAGTGTAGAGCAAGTTATCACGTCCTCTAAAAATGTATGAATATTCTAAGAACAGAACAGGTGCTCCCCCTGCCTCATGTGGAGCTCAGCCCACCTGGAAAACACTGTCTGTCACCTGCTACATCAGACAGTAGATTTTCCAGGAACAGTCTACCATCCAGGACAAGAGTGGTTACTACAGAGAAGTGGTGGGGCATTTAATGTGGCAATATAGCTTTTCAGATAGAACCTTATTAAAATTAATGAAGAAAAAAAAGGGGGAAAAAAGCACACAGGGCTTTTTTTTCTCTGCATATATCTGCAAATCAGTGACCTTAAAGGCATAAATTGGCTGATTATCCTAAACTGTGCACAGTCCTACCTAAAAACATTATGTAACTTCACAGGCAGAGCACCGACAGTTGGAGCAATCCTATAAAATTTATACTAATTTTTTGCTACTTTTATAAATGACTTTAATCATACAAGTTTAAAAACACATGGAATGTTTACAGCTTTGGAAGTAAACCTGTGACTACCTCTACATAATCAAGGGCATACACCATGAATTAACTGCATGGCAGTGAAAAGAAATTTATCCTAGGAACTTGATAGCTGTATTCCTTCACAACCCCCTAGCACTGCCCATTCAGTCCACATGCTTTGGCATCCTTCACTTCCATAAATGAAGAGGCCCCTGCTCTAAATCAGGGTCTTTGTCTTTGGTTGGCACATCTAAATAAAGTTGTATAGTCCTAAGGGAGTGACTGATTTTGGTTTGGATTTTTTTTAAAGTTAGAACATGTTTTCATTTAAGGTTTTTAAGGTAAATTCCATCCTGGCACATGACTGAAAGAATCCCAGTGGTGTAAAGTAGATATTTGAAACTTAACTACTGTGTACAGCTTGAAGAAAGTCATTAGGGACTAAATTATATCTTCAAGTATCTTCACTAGTTCATTCTTTCATTTTCTTTCATTTTGGGGCCTATTAAAATTTGTCCTAACTTTTATTATCCTCCACAGACTACAATAAATTCCCTTCAACTCACACACCATTCCTTCGTTCCACATGACTGCTGTTAGTGCCAGTAGCTGTCTTTTAGCTTGCATTCCATGGAACAGTCTCCTAAACCACAACATCTTATTGACTCACCATTTCATTTCAATTCCTGATTAAATACATACTGGGTAAAAACACTACATTTGTTTTCTTCACTTTGTAGTGTTATCCGTTTTTTTCTTATCTGGGTTTGACCTTTAGCTCTATTGATGCTTTTTATTACTTAAAATTTGTTAGTACAGTTGTAATCTAGAACTAACTCATCCAGTGACACTTAGGTCAATTTTATTTTGCTGAATGATAAGGGTCTAATCAAAGCCAGCATTTAATCAGAATATAACTTAATCAGTTTTTACTGCAGCATAGTCACATTGGTGTCATGGTTTTCTTTGATTTGTTTCATTTTTCCCTATAGCAATCATCTTCATCCCATTCAACCAATCACAGACTGGCAGCAGTGCAGAAAACCTTACTTATCAACTAAAAAGGTATTTTATTAAAGGACCTTTGCAGCTCTGTCAATTTATATCTGTTATGCCCAGTTGTCCTTCACTAGGAGACACTGCCCATGTTGATGACTGTACAAAATAAGATCCTTATGCCTCACACGCCACATGGGCTGAGTCAACCTCATCCAGCCTCTGACAAGCCCAGATCTCTCTGACATGACACACAGCTAAAAAGGGGGCAAGTGAAAATAGAGTGGATAGTTGTGTTTACTGTCACTATGCTTGAAAATAAAATCTTCTCCAATGAGGGAGCGTGTCAGTTAAACAAACACTGCTGATTCCCAGAGTTGTGTTACCAGGTTACATTTGACCTGAGCCCACACCACATTTCAGGCCAGAAAATATTTTATTCCACAGAACTAAAAGTAGGTTCAAGTAAGGTGTGCAATTTATCTACTTAAGAGAACTCTTGGGGTTTTTTTCCTTCTGCACTTTTTCTTAGAGGATCTAGTTTTGGCCACAAGTAGACACAAAACTATCTGCACTATCTGTTGCCTGAAAGGTAATTTTGGATATATACTTATATGCTTGGCAATGTGAAACCAAGTAAAGAATTACTGACTCAGCCAAGTGCACATAGTTCTCTGGATTTAGATGCTTCATGTCTTCAGGACTGGCTTGTTTTTCAAAACACAAAATAATACTCTAATTTGCCTTAGGCTTTCTTTTTATTTCATACACACAGAAAAACCAAACATGAACTCCAGTTGTTTGTTTAGTGAATCACCATATTAATAGTTTATGAGGGGCCAGGGAATGGAAAGTTAGACTGACATTTTCACACCTGTGGTCACCAGTTCATAGAAGACAATAAGCAGAAGAATACACATTAAACAGTTCAGTTACCATCTGTGGGCAGCCAGTGACAGATGCAGAGAAAAGTGGGGAAATGGAAATAACAGAGTTGAGATTACAATGGACATGTGAGTGGAAAACTGAGAGTCCTTTAATAAAAAAACCCAACACATTAGGAGTGGCTGTTCCACGTGCTGGAGGCTTCCTTGGAAAGCTAACAACCAAATTTTCTTACAATATAATAAGATATTGGTATCATTGACAAGTCTAGTCTTAAAAAATCTGGTGCTCCTTCACCACCACCCAAGTAATTATCTGTACTTAGGTGGAAACAGGCACAACAGGGAGAACATTTTCTGGAGAAGCAGCGTTGGATGGAGCAGGACAAGAGTGCTAACCCTGGCACCCATCCCTGGAGGGGGAAGATCTCCATGCAGAGCACCAGGGTCATGCTCCAGGTCTGCTCTGAGACCCTCTTAGGTGTCAGCAGGAGCCTTCCCTGGCTGAGCCATGGAGGACAAAGGAAGGTCAGTAACATTACAAGATCCTTATGCCTCACAATCCGTGTGGGCTGACTCAACCTCATCCATCCTTTGACAAGCCCAGACCTCTGTGACACGACACACAGCTAAAAAGGGACCAAGTGTAAAACAGAAAGAGCGCATAGTTGCATTTAGTGTCACAACGCTTGAAAATGAAATCTTCTCCAAAGAGGTCCTGCTGCTTACGGGAAAGCACAACCCACGGGACCGGTAGAGCCTGTGGATGATGCCTCCAGGCTCGG
>NW_008671216.1:0-7147 GCF_000695815.1 Acanthisitta chloris
CCGCGCCCAGCGGCACACGGCGGGAGGAAGGTGGGCGAGCGACCCCAGCGCTCCGGGGCTGAGCTCCCCGGCGGCCCCGGACAGGTGCTCGCCCTCCGCCCCCGGGACGTGAATCACCTCGAGCGTCCCTGGAGCCCCGGTGGCAGGGAAGGCATCCAGGTACGACCCTCAGTTGCCGTTCTTGTCGTACTTTCCACTGGGTCTGGAATTCTTATCGGTAGAATTGTTAACTCTGGAGCCTAGTGGTGTCGGCTGTGGCATCGGGAGCTACATCTCGACTGGTGAGATAACAAAAAATGAGGCAGTGGCTGCGATCTAAGTTGCTTGCACGAAGCAGGTCTGATGAAAAGGTTGCAGCAGACCCTCTTGGCTTTAAAATCCTCCAGACCCTAAGTTCAAGTCAGATTCCTGAATGTCATCTATTCCTTGCTGGGAAACTGGAACAGCTTTCGGAGATTATGACCTAGGCAGAATTAACAAAATAATGGGTGTTTTAAAATCTTTGGACTGGCTTGTAGGTCAACCAGACCTTGGATTAGCTTTAGCTTCATAACAGTTCAGCCACTTTAAGGGAGTCTGATAATTGTTTTTATTGCTACATTTTCTCCAGGGTAGCTGACTAGTTAACAGTATCATGAGAATGCAGAAAGCCAGAGAGAGCACTGTAGTGCTGTGTAACTAGCATATAACCAAGGTGTGCATTTTGGAACAGTCCCAGGAGAGATGCAGAGAGGCTCTGAGGGACACCTCTTCTCTCTGCGTATCAGAGATGCCATACAGTTTCTCCATTCTGTTCAAACCAGAGCGCTCTGCCAGGTGGCTGTGGGGACAATTCTACCCAGCATCAGAGTGATTTTCTACCCTCACTTAGAATGACAATGTTTATTTGCCATCAAAACCCCAACTAAAAACTGTTATATAAGCCAGGCCCTGATTCAAGCCTTAGGCAAGGTATCAGCTTTGTGTAGGCATCTAGAAATAATCAACCACGTAACAAAATCCCAGACTCATTTCAACACGTATTTCAAAGACAGCCTAAACAGCTTGACACCTACAAACGTCTTTCTAGCTCCTTGCAGTCCTCTCATTGCTCGGGAAAGGTGATCTCTGCCTTTTCCAAAATCTGACTTCCACTCTACCCAACATGGTGTCTGGAGTGATGGTGATAGTGCTTTTCCCCCGGTCTGCTGACTATTCCTCAATCTAGAAAACCATCACAAGGCAACAGCCCTAGAAAGCACTGACATGGAAGGAAGGTGGTCATGAGCAGATTCCTGTACCTTTGATGCAAAGGGCATATTATGACTCAGGCTCACTTGGACATCTGCTTAGTGATCACCCAATTTGACATTCTGTAATCGCAGCCACAAGCACAGAGCTACTGTTCAGCCAAATTTCCAAAGGCTTTTCCAGATTTCCTGCCACCCCTGAATGGCAGTGTTTACATACAAGCCCTTTCTCAGTCAGGAAGAACCAAAAGAAGGGATGAACCCAGGTAATTTGGAGAATTTGTAGTGATTCTTTCTGTCTCTCACTTTGTTTAGCCATATTTCAAACAATATTCACGAGTGAATATTGTTTGCTTTCCTAATGAACTTCCCTTCCAGGTTTGAACATTATACAGTCATGAGTTGCTTACACAACTTCCAGTGAAGGAGGTCTGTGTTATTTTAGATTTATAGATGGGGAAATGAGGGAACAGGAGGGAACTCTCACAAGCCCATGGAGGTGGAAGGGAAGAGCAGATGTTGTACTTTATCTTGTTTTCTGACATGTGTATCTATCTCACTCTCTCGCAGCAGTCATGAAAGAACATTTATCAAGCACAACATACATACTCTACTACTCTCCCAACATTTTTAACACTGCATCCTCACACAGTACAATTGGTCTAAGGAAACAATTTTAATCATATCAGTTCCCTCTTTTCTATAAGGGGATTTTTTCTTTTAGATATTTATCGATTTATTTATTCTTAAAGCAAGAGCAGCACCAAAACACTTCAATCAAGGATGATGGTCTGCTATGTGCAGTGCTGTGAATAGTCATAATTCTAATGATCCTGGGTCTAACAGATTCATCATCTAAGCTCATGATAAGCACTGGGCATACACAGACAAAATTGTATGCAGAAGTTGGGGATCCTACAGTTTGCACACAGAGTGGTGGTTTCAGCTCATTACCAGCTGTTGTGCAGGAAGCCAGGTGAAAACATGCCAACTGCAAGGAGAAAACAAAATCCCCCATGTTTGAATAGGTAGCACTCACCCAGGTGCTTCTTTGCTTCAGTGTGGAATAAAGAGCATTTATGCCTCATGCTGTGTCCCCAGGATGTGTTAGGATGTTAAAGAGAATGTCATTCGCTTTAGCAGGGCTAATGTACCAAAATCCTTACAAAAGGCTTTTTGAACATTGGTCATAATATCAGAAACTGCACAATAAAGTGACAACCAAATTTGACTGTGCTGCCAATGCAGCTTCCTTTATGCACAGCATGTTATGTTGTGACCTGAAACACCCTCAGAAGGCAGCAAGAACATCTGCAGTTCTTATCAATATTTCTGCGGTGTGTCTACCTGCAACATGCTGTGCATGTGCAAAATGGTCCAAAAGTTAGTGTAGACCCACAAATTATGTCTAATCTGCAACCAGTTGCCTACAGCCGTAGTCAAATTCGGTCCAGGCTGTGCTGCCCTTTGAGCCCTGCCCCAGCTCCTCCTGCTGCTCCTGTGGGCTTCTCTCTCTTGCCTTAGCTTGGAGTGGCAGCAATGGGATCATGCTCTCTTGAGAGGGTGGAAACTCCAGGAAGTTGGCTCCCCTTTATCCCTCACATCACAGCAGGGACATGGGAAATGGAGGAGGAGACATTTGTGTTGGTTGAAGGAATGCAGAACATGGGAGCAGCACCCACCCACTCGGTGATCCCATCCCCTGGATATATCCTGCCTGCTCCCCACACCTTGCATGATGGACCACTCTGCCCCCTCCTGGGACAGCTGCCAGCATGGGATGGTGTGTAACAGCCTCTCTTACTGGTCTGAGTCAGAACCTGGAATGCTGTAGGCACAGGTCAGCCAGTCCCTACTTCCAGCCTAGTTATGAAGGAAGAAGTTTGGGGTGTCTATTTTTTTCACTTCCTAATCAAAGGAACCTACAGCAGATTTAGCCATCACAAAGTTGAGCCTTGACATTTTTCACAGCCTGGAGAGGATCACTCAAGCCTTGGCCCCTGTCCCCACTGTCTGTGACAGGCCAGAGGAGCTGGCTGGCAGTTGTCAGTGGAGATTCCTCCTCCTCGTGTAGTGCTGACGTGGTGGCACCAGGCTGGCGCTGCCAAGAGTGAATCACCACCCCTGGTAGGAGTGGTGCTCCCTGGACAATGGCAGTCCTGGGAACTGTGCACAGCCACTCCTTACTCTAGACAAACTTTGAAAGGAAAAGCAAACTGAGTTTATTTGGCTAACTGCTTAACAAATCAGCACCTATTTCTTCGAGGAAGAAAGTTAATATGCCAAATAGTTTTGGGACAAAGTGACTTTCACAATGTTGACAGTCCTTCTTGATTGTTTCCGGGTTCCTCTAGACAGCAAGATCTCCTGTCCAGTCAGTGCCAAAGACAACTTACACAACTGTCTGGGAAGGGGTGCACCCTTTTAGATAAACTTCATCTCTGGCTTTGCTGTCTTTGAAATGAACATGAATTTGCAGTGAAGTTCCACTTTTCATCCCACTCTCTGACAGGGCTCTTGGTCTAATTCCACCTTTATTGCTTTCTGAATCTCCATCCTCAGGTCTCAAGTTTTGATCCACCTATAGCAGGGCTTGTTAAGGAATAGCCCTGGGGTGGTCCTCCTGATTGGGCAAACCCAATCAGGCATAATACCAGGTCAGCTGCAAATAAATATCACAGCATAATGCAAATGCCTCTCCTCTCACCAAAAGTTAAGAGAAGTTTCATGACCTCCAAGGATATATGACCTTGTATTTAATAATATCTCACTTCAGAGCCGTTCATTACAAGGGCTCTAAGTGAGGACAATGAATGAAGCTCATTATCAGTTTGATAAAGGCTAGAAATGATGGCAGACAGAGAGCCACAGGGACAGCAGTGCATTTGAAGTAAATGACTCCTAAACTCAGCACGCCAGGATGACAGACAGGACGCTCTGGCCATGCTGGTGTTCTTGGTTGTTGCACTTCTGTTCCCTGCTGCTAAGCATGGCAAGGGAAAGGTTTCCTGAGTCTCTAGCTGACACTTCCTGAAAGCCTGTTCAGCCCCAGGTGCACAGAGCCACCTCTGCTCCCAGGCAGCCAGATGGCCAGCTGCAAGCCTGGCACTCTGTAATTAACTTTGGGTTTTTTTCCTCTGTGGGTTGTCTCTGGGAGGAAGGGAGCTGACGGTGTGTTTACGTAAGATTGATTTGGCCTGGCAGTTCCCTGGGTCTATACTAAGAATTTCGAAGTGTCTTTGGGTTTTGTTATCACCATACAAGGAGAAGAATCTGGGAATCCAAGGGGATTTCTAGGATGCATCTGAAGAAGTTATGTAAGTACGCAGGGCTACTGCACGTCATACACAGATGGGCAGGACGCGAACAAAGCCGACGGGGGCAAACTAATCTGAGGCCTTGGTTACTGTGCAGTGCTGAGCTGCTGCAGTGTGTAATTACCTTGAAACACAACTACAGCAAACACTGACCTGCAAGCAGCTCCTCTAAGCCCTGTAGACTTGTTTGCGTGCATAAAGTCACACAACATACATAAAGCAACTGTTGGAAGGATCTTTCTGCATGGAAGAAAATGCCAACCAGCAGTACCACCTGATCTAGGTCAAAAAGCAGAAGGGTATAAAGAATCTGCATCAGGGTTTAGCAGCTGAAATGTCCAGGTATAAAGCTAACAGGTAGGAAAGAGAAACGTATTTAAGTGACATATCAAAAGTAAGTTCACTCTGCAATCCCAGATGTGAAACAGCTTTCATGTGTGTTACCTAGCTGCCTCTAGCAATCAAGCTGTGGCAGCATGTATGTCACATTCTACTGAGACCTCAGCTAAAGGCCAAGAAGGCCAGCAAGTGCCAAGCTCCATCTTGCTACAGAGACCAAAAGCAGCTCAGGGAGAGTGAGGAAGCTGTACCAGCTCACTATGTCTGAACACACAGAGGGTAGAAAGGATTAGAGAGAAAGGATGCAGCTAAGTAACAAAGGAAAAAGGATCATGGAGTATTTTTTCCTTTGGAAGCAGCAAGTCTGGAAGACTTAAAGTGTTGAAGGAGAGGAGGTGCATGAGGGAAGAGGTGAAGAAGAGTAATATTTAATCAGGATAGTCTTAAACGTAAGGGATGAAGCACATTGCCCACATCTGTCATTGAAGGGAGATTGCTCTAGATGAACTTTTAAAACGTTACTTTGAGGCCATGTTGCTTCTGAAATCAGAGCATTTTGCAAAGAGACAACTGATGTACATCTCACAGGCTGTAATTCCACTGCAGAGATAAGACAAGGGCAGAGCTGCTGCAAAAGCCTGCGTGGCAAATTGCAGAGGTGCATCCTGCTATTTTCCATCAGAGATTGCTTTTTTAATTATGACTTGTTGAATCCTATCCCAGAAGAGCACGCAGAGTCCTCCCCCTGGTGGCAACTAAAAAAGCCATAGCAATGATCTTTTAGTCATGTCAGTCTGAGGCTATAAATGAAATGAGCATCAGACAGGACCTATTTTTTATTAGGTCAGCTGATAAAGCTGGAGAAAAAAAAGGTAATTGTAATCTGCAATAACACCATTATTTCCACTGAGTCCTTGTCTTTTAGTGTCCAATTGAGTTTTGGTGTTCAAAATCCTTTAAAGGCAGACTGGTTGGGAAAGTAAAATTCCTACTACTGAACTGTAAAATCAGACTCAGTAGACAAATTGTGTTTATTGTATACAACATTTTCCCCCAACTAATGTCCTCAGACAGCTCTTCAAAAAGTACCTGCAGAAAATGATCTGTGTTTTTTATGACAAGTGCCTTTTGGCCAAGACTTTTTTCCTTTAGATTACTAATTTGGTGGATGAGGGAGAGCAGTAGGTGTTATTTTGGCTTTACTAAGGCTTTCAACGCTGTCTCCCATAGCATCTTCATAGACAAACTGATGAAGTACAACCTAAATAAATGGGCAGTGAGATGGACAGAAAACTGGCAGAACTGCTGGGCTGTAGGGGCTTGTCATTAGTAGAGTACCCCTGGTTGGCACTGTAACACCTTCATTAACACCCTGGACGAAGGAGCAGAGTCCACTGTGAGCAAACTGGCAGATGGTACAAAGCTGGGGAGAGTAGTTGATGACCAGAAGGTTGTGCTGCCATTCAGGACCTCAATAGGCTGGAGAGGGTTGTCAGCAAGTTCAAGAAAGTGAAATACAAAGGCTTATACATGGGGAGGAATACCTGGGGAGGAATAACCTGTGCACCAGTACAGGCTGGGGGGGGACAGTCTGGAAAGCAGCTTTGCAGAGGAGAACACGGGAGTCCAGGTGGAGAACAGGCTGACCACGAGCCAAGAATGCACCAGTGTGGCAAAGAAGCCAAAAGCATCCTGGGCTGTGTTAGGAAGTGTCCCCAGCAGCACAAGAGGTGATTTTTTTCCCTCTTTACCACAAAACACTCTCTGCATGCTTATGTTTAAAAAGGTTTATTTTTTCACCCTGGTACAAAAATACAGTACAATGTGATGGCAAGGCATTCGCCAAAAACATTCAAAGAATAAAAGGGGAAACCCCATAAAGCTCCAACACAACCCACCCTCACTTGATGAAACAATCAAAAGGTGAGTGCATAAGGAAAAAAGTTAAATTTCTGCCCTAAGGCAAATAAAGATGAACCACACAGTGTTACACAAAAATACATTTGCAGAGCTAGTAATTTCACATGCTACTTGGACATTCATGAAATGTATTCTACTTGGCTTAGTGGTAGAATTCATGGTTTTGGATACCTAGAAAACACCTGGCCCAGGAACGTGGCCAGTTCATGGGAATGCCCAGTAAAAACAATAGGATCACATAATACCAGTGAGAAGAGTTCAACCCTGGTTAAGTGTCAAAATGTTGTCTACTTCTAGTTTTTCCAATCACACTGTTTGTCCACAAATACTGTTTTTCCCTAC
>NW_008671216.1:7164-11994 GCF_000695815.1 Acanthisitta chloris
ATATTAGTGGTTGTTCAGACACACAAAGGGATGTGTTTGCACATTGCCTAGTTGCAAATAACCATCACAGTGCAAACTGCTAGGTAGAGGAGGAGAAAACACTGTAACTGGTGTGTGTGTGAACTCCAAACAGGGTTTAACCTAACATTGTTGACAGGAGAATTCTGTCCCTTCCGTGCATCTACATTCTTGGTCTGTTTAATCGTTTCCTTTTAGAGTTTTGAAAGTGATGAAAAAGCATCATTCAGTGTACTCATTATAGTTCATCTCCCAGGTGTTTTTGTTTGAAAGCATCACCTGTCAGCTTCTCCTGGGCCTCCTTCATCCCTTGGACAACTGAAAGATTAGACAGAGAGATATCAACTATTGATCTCAAGATGAAAACATCAAGGTGGACTGGTAAAGAAAGTGTTTCAGAACAATGCAGTTACAGATTGTACATCTACAAATTAACCTGTGGAAGAAAACCCAACCCAAACAGTCCTGCATCCTTTTCCCAATTATATGTAGCTGGATCATGCGAATTCTATGATTTCCCATGCCAAACTGGAGACAGAGTTTAGATCCTGTAGGCATTATAGTAGGTATTAAGGTGAATCATCATCCTGAATACAGTTCCTCAGGCATTAGAGAGCCACTCACTCACATTGTATCTAACAGCTCCCACTTAGGCCGTGAAGTATTGTTTTTCTCCCCTCCCAGACCTTCATCTCACTACAAATGCACTTCAAACCACTTCACACATACCTTGATCAGCATTGGTATAGAAATACTTGTAGCTGGGGTTTCCTCTCTCATTTATGATTTCTGGATGGACTTTCCCACTGGGGTCTATGAAACAAGAAATCCAACAGGAAATTTAGGTGGCAACAATAAGAACAGTCCTGTGAGTGGACAGAACAGCTGTGGATGCCTTACCCATGAAAAGGATTCTGGGAATATAACCTCCATCGGGACTAAAGGCTTCATCCTTTGGCTCTTCATCATCCTACCAAAGCAAGACAGAAGAAAGGGAACGTATTAGCAAGATCTCTAAAAAACCCACAGTGCTTTTTAGAAGAAATAAGCTCTTTGCCTTCAGATTCCTTTTACCCTGAGTAATTTACATCTTGAACAAATGCTAAGTAACTGCAGTATCTTTCACTCTCAAAGGAAAGTAAGTTATTCTTACCTAAACAAGTATCCTTTGTGAAAATACTATTTTTTCAATTTGCACTAAACACTCCATTTGGGTGTAGGAATGTTTGATATGAGAGAATGGATACAAAGTCCACTCTTCTAGCAACAGAATCACACAAGGTACAAATTGGTAAAGAGACAATGGCAGAGAGCCAGGTTTATAAACACAACTAAAATAGCCAGACTGAAGAAAAGTATTTCCAAAACAACGAGCTGTATCAATCAATCCTGAATGCCCATTCAGGAGTGCAGGATTTAGGATGTACACAAAACAGGACACAACCAGTTAAGTCAGATTCCAAGTGCTTAATCAGTAGGCAATAACATGGATACAGACCAGAAGGCAGCCTACCTCAAGGTTGACCATAACAAAATTATGGGCAAGTTCAGAGATCTCCTTGGATTCAGCAAACTTTGGCTTTAAAGCTAATTAAGGGAGGAAAATAAAACAAAGAGGTATGTAAAAACAGTGGAAAATATTTCAGATTTTCAAGTCAGCATCAAAATCTCCATCCCTCCGTCTGGAGAGCTGATGCTTTTCAATAAGCAGTGAGTAAATGGAATGTATGTATCAAACCATTCCAGCTGGGCTTGGAACAGCAGGTACCTGAAGCAATTCTGGCTGGGCAGCCATGGGATGAAGCCTGACCACCAAACATACATGGTCATATTTGATCCAATGGAACAGAAGCAGAAAGCTTGCTGTAAACCACTATTCTCACTCAGCTACCTCATCCATTAAGCCTAGCCATAACACCCAGCTTGTCTGTCTGTGATGGCAGTGCCACATTATGCTGCTCTCAATGAAATATAAATACCACCAGCCACATTTGGAATGCAAAGTTTGTGTTTCTCACGGCTATGTGATTTGTATACAAAGGCTCATCCAAAATTTCAGCAAGCTCTAGTATTAAATACACTTACCTTTGCAAGCTCCACACCAGGACTTGTGGATGATAACCATGAGAGGCAAACCACTAAAAAAAGAAAGAAAATTGTCAAAGAATGGTTCCAGAAAGCCTCTCAACCAAATTCTATTACATGCACATTTTAACAGTCACGGTTTCCTCAAAGGTTACATTTAACAGGAAATAAGAGAGATGTGAAGAGATTGTGTTGTGTTCTGTCTTGTAAAAAAGTTTTCTCAATCTTAAAACATGTAAAATAATTTCTTATAACTGTCAGCCAATGACTGCTCATGTAGAGATTTTCTCTTTAGAAGATCTGCTCTTATTAGTTTAGATTTCTCAGATACACAGGTGGTCATGCATTCTTTTACTGGAAGTGGGTAGTGACACCAGCTGCTTGAGAGATCTCAGAATGGATTTTCGTGGCTGCTTAAGGCAATTCAGTGGATAAAAGTCACCTATCCATCCCCCTCCCCATCACAGCCCATATGTTTCAGTCACCTCCTGTGACTGAGATCCTCCACCAAGCAATCAGCAAACCCAGTAACCCAGCAAAGCCCCTGGCTGCCTGACTGGTTTCCTACACACTGGTATGCTGAAACTAACCTGTGACAGACATGACAAGTGCCGGGGCTGAGAAGGACAGGGAGGCTGTGTGGAACCACAGCCTACATAAAGTGCAATGCAAAGACCAAAATTATTCTTTATTATTCTCTTTCCTCCCAAATAGCTCATTTTACTACTTGTGCTATCCAGAGGTTAAGTTTTCCACGATGTGGCTTCCAGAACAGTAACAGGCTAAAACTAGGTGAAGGAGAAGAAGGAATCTAGAGAGAACATACAGTTATGGATACTCCTCAGGATATGCCAAAGTGAACTGTAAGTTTTCTGCTACTGTAAACTCTGCACCATATTAAGGGTTAGAAGATAAATTTTCACACTAACACCTTTGCACATAACAGTAACTAAATTACTAGCCGAACTATGTATGACTTTTTCTTCAGCTGTAAACAGATATGAAAGGAAATCTCTACTTAGCAGCATTCAGTTACGGCCTTTAGAACCAGGAAAGGGTGGAGAGGAAGCCATTAACATTTAGAGTAGTTCAAACAAAAGCTTGTCATTTATAATTAACTTATATGTCATCACCTTTACATCAGGCTCTGTTTGCAGTAAGGAGCAAGAATACACATTTCCCTAGTAAAGCTTGCATTGCATCAGTGTCCTCTCCCTGATGACGAAAACACTTTTTTTTCATTGTTTCTATAGAGTCCAAAATTATTTTGCCTCTTTCTTGAGGAGAAGCTGATCTAAAAATCAGAAAACACACCTTGTTCTTATCATCAAGGATCAGTGGTTCCTGTTGAAATACTTCAGTCATCTGGTAATCAACACTGCAACACACTTCTTTTCCAGGAAAAATTTTCAAAGCAGATTTTAAATGGAAGTGCTCACAGCCTTGAAACACCAACTTTTTGCCAGTGAGAACTCACAGAGGTTTGAGATAATGTATTTTCTCAGCTTTACTCTCCTGACTGATAAAATAAACTTACTTTACACCACAACATTTCTCAGTTCTGCAGTGTAGGTACACCTAGCAGCCAGTGTGTCAGAAAAACAGCCACTGTAATTGAAGTAACCCTTCCTGCCCCACGTTACCATTTCCTCCCAGGGAGCACTACACGTACAATTAAAACCAAAAGCCATAATTTATTAAAATGAGGGATGAAGCATCCACCAGAAAGTGAGAAGTTTGTATAAGCTGTATCTGTGGAATAGCAAACCCCAAATTATTGGAAACTAAGTGCAAAATGAAGCTACCCATCACAGCTGGTACAGACTTAGGAGGGTCACACAGAAGAGACACTATCTTTTTAGTTCACTTTTCCTACGACAGCACTCATTCTTAAGCAAATAGTGTGTTCAAAGTGATGACCTTGCAGAGAAAAGACATGGCAAGTTATTTCAATAAAATAGTCCTGCAGGTAAATTAAGACTTTACTCCATTTAAGGCACACATTTTATTGTTAAACGTGAAACAGAGAGGTTTGAGTTTGCTAGGTCAGCACCGTTCTGTAGTGCAGAGTTTGTGAATCTATCCCCTGGAGTCAGTCAGATGTTTTGAAACAGTCACATCCTAAAAACACAGCCTGTTCCACTTCTGGACCTGAAGTCTCTTCTGCAGTTTGACATTATCTGGAGTCTGCCCTAGAAAAACAATCTTATTCAAGACACACACGCTAATGCAGAGGGGAAAAGTTTTCGGCACAGTCAACACCTTTTGTGCTTTCATGTTCAGACACTTCAATTATTGGAATTTATGTCTCCATAGAAGACTTCACTTGCTTGGGTATGCAACAGTAGCTCTGCTTTCCGACAGGTGCGAGCGGGGATAACGCAGGGATGAGGGAATCGATCCCTACAGATCCTCCCGGCAATACGGCTCGCTCAGCTGCTGCAGGGACGTGGTTCCCATCTTCCCAGAGCTGCTGCGGCCACACGATCCAACACATGACAGCCGTGACCCAGGCCTGTGTCTGAAGGCATGTTCTCGCCGTCGCAAGCACTTCGAGGCCAGAGCACAGCCGCGCACGGCACGGGCGGCATCACTGGATGCTGCGGCTCAGGTACTGCAGGAACATGCCGGCCAGCTGGGGCAGGTTTTCATCGCTGGGCTGCATCTTGGTGTAGCTGATGAACTGCCGGCGCAGGCGGCTCAGCTCGGCCGTGCTCACGGGCCGGG
>NW_008671217.1:0-28272 GCF_000695815.1 Acanthisitta chloris
TATAAAAATTCTTTACTGTCCCCAAATGCCATCCAAATTCTTGAGTATTACTGCAGAAGTTAGTTAGTTCTTCTCTAAGAACTAATCTTGTCTCTGTCTTTCTTGAAAATGTCCTATATTAATTCCAAGAACAAACACCTGGTGAAAGCAGGTCTGGGTCTTGGGTTTATCTGAGTCAGATTAAAAGTCTATTAAAAAATTATGCTTGAAAAATATCTTTATTGGAAATACTGTCTCAGGCATGTGAGCCATGTTCCCCATCCCCTTTTCTGCTGCTTTCTTTCCAGACAGCAGGTGGGTTAGCAGAAAACCTTTCTGTTTCTTAGGAAATACTTCATTCTTTGTGCCTGAAAACATGGAGAGGCTTCTTGCTACTTTGACATCTGAGTATTTAAAATAAAGCTTGGAAAGGGAAAAGTAAGTGACATTGTCGTATAAATATCAAAGCCACTTACTTGTGTCTTCTACTGCCTGAAAAAATAGTCATTTTTCTCAGCATTTTGTACCTGAGCAATATAATTCTTCAAAGATTTTAAGGGTTTATTTTCAACTCCTTTTGAATGAGAGTTCTTAAAAAAATGTGTACCCTTCTCGATATAGCATTTCTTTCTCCATCAGCCCATGTTAAAATGTCACAGCTTTGCAAAAGAAATATGTCAGAAACAGGTACATTAAAGAAAGAAAAGAAACCAACTGGTTTTCTTTTTATGAAAGCCTGTAATGTAAAGAATTCTTATAGTAAATGTAAATGTAATTCAAGTCCGTTAAAAAAAAATGAAGCAAACCCAAAGTGAAGTATTTGGGCACCATTCTTGTGAATCTGCAAAATTCTCATTCTCTTCTGCCAAGTTCCCACTAAAGATCACTAGAGGAACTGGCACCATTGAAGCAAGAGGAGGAAGGAGTAGTCCTTTTGTTTCTTCATGGCTTGATTCAGTATTGCCTAATTACTCTGGTGTCAGTGGGAAGCCATCGTCCCATGACTATTATATTCCAAGAACAACACATTAAAGCATCCAAACCTACCTAACTCTTCTTGGATTCTGTGTGCATCTGCTTTCCTTTGTTGTCTTGTGAATGTGGAACTTATTCATGCAGACTTTCATCTTACAATCAATGGGGTTATTCACAAAAGCAAGAGTTCCCCATGGTACAGGTTCATTTCTGAAAAAGTACAAGCATAGTTCATCCAAAATATTCTTTTATTCCCAAAGTCCATCAGTTGCTACACTGAAGTGCTGAACAGAGCCCTTCCTGTTCAGTGGGTAGGATGGCACTGTGCTGGCACATACAACATCTTTATATCACTAGAACTATTGTCCTAAAGCCAACAGTTTTGCAGGACACCTAGGCACCCCACAGACACATTCCTGGTAGATGCAAGGAGACTGAAAATGTAGGCAACAGGGGAGGTATGGTGGGCTCCAGCAGCAACTCAGTCCTGATGGCATGGGCTGCTCATACCACAGGTGGTCACTGAGTCCCTAGGCTATATTTCTGTGTTGCATTCAGCATCTCCTAAGTCTTCTTGCATAGTGCTTCCATTAATGGCATTCATTTAATATTTGGAAGCTTTTTTGAGCAAGCTTTCTAAAAACCTACCTAGAAAAGTCCTTCCTAGTTTGTTTTTATTTTTTTCCCTTTTTTTTTTTTTTGTCTGTGTGTGGCCTTTTGTTTTTTTAAAGGCAAAGGAGAATTTCCCTGGCAGTTGATCTAATAAAATATGCTCTGGTCAGGTATTTGCTCCACTGCTGCTGACACTTGATCTGAGGGGAAACAGCATGTTGAGCTGCTCTGAGCTTCAAAAAAATGGGAACCTTTTTTCGATAGACATTTGTTTTCCTTTGAAACAGTAAGTGTATTTCATTGTCTAGAAAGGGTTGTGGAGGAGGTCTCAAGAGAAGCAGCAGAAAACTCACATAACTGTCTAAGAAAGCCTTTTTCTTTTCCTTGTTTTCCAAGGTGTGAGATTTCAACTTTCTCCTTACCACAAAGTTAGCTGAGATCCATTCAGGTCATTAGTTTCTCATCCCAGTTCATGCAGGCAGCAGGCATCCTTCCAGAGCAGCTTGCTCATCCCAAAGGCACTGGATTTGCATATCAGTAGATGTTGTACTGAGTGCAGTAACAAGCAAATGAGTTTGTTGTGCTCCATGCTTTCCTTATCCATTTAATTAATTCCTTTCACTGGAGCACAAACTTGCTATTACACTTCTAGGTTTCTGAAAGACGGTGCAGTCTCCATATGTGGCCTCACAAGGGTTAGCTCTGAGCCAAACCTCCTGACTCTGGTGGGTTGTCCAGGGAATTGAGGTCGTTCAAGTGTTACTGTATGACCCTGAACAACTGATCTGGGAGAGCCATCTCTCTGGTAACCTCTCTGGGATTACATGCCTTGTGTGGCTTGGACGAGTGTTCCCCTCACAGCCTGAGGGCCAACATGGCCAACAGCTGAGAACTGCTCCATGATTTTATTTGACTCCTAACAAGAATTATGTACATGGATTTATTATCCCAAACATCATAAAGGCCGAGTACAATCCAAAGAACAAAACCTAGAGAAATGAAAGCAGAATTTGAGAAGAGGCACTGACAGAAAGATGGAGGTGGATATTATTATTAGGTATTATGCACTTCAGAGCTTCCAAGAAGACTGAAGCTTTTCTTTGAAAAGTACTTAGCAAACCAAGAGCTTAGATAGCACTTTGCAGCGTCATAGATCACAGGACCCTTGACAGAAGATATGGCTATCATTAGATGTGTTTTACAGATAGAAGAAGCAAACAAAAATTCAAAGGGCTGCAAAACAGCAGCAGAAGATAGAGAGGCACTGAGGCAGGAACTCACCCAGTACTCCTTCAAAATGTCCTCTTGGATTGCTATAGACTTGCCATTTGCAAATGCTTTTTTTTTTTTGGTAAGGAAATAGACATGTTTTTAAAAAATCCAAACTTTATTTTCTTATTTATTCCAACATACCATTAATTTGGATCTATTTTTTTTCTATGTATCACTCTTTATTCTGTGAGACCATCCAGTGAGGCAATGGAGCAGCTTTACAGCTGCTCTGTAGAGAGAGTTGATCCTGCATTTGCTGTGAGGAGTGACACTGGTATCCCATGCAATTGCTCTTCAGACAGCTGAATCAGACTCCCTATACTGCACATGTTCTTAGAGAGTGACAACCCAGGCATGGTATCAAAAAAAAAAACAGATCAAGTTTCCAGAATTTGAAGGCTGACAAAAGATGAAATGAAGAACATGGAAATTCCATTTTATTTAGATTTGACAGAGTAAAGCTGTGTCAGATTAGTCTGTAACCTCTTTGATGGTGCTAAATGGTGGAAAAAAATTCAAGAAACTAAATCTGTGACATTAAGATATGTTTGCTGAAGGTTCCAGCAAAGTACTGGCTACAGCAAACTGGTTTGAGAGCAGTAGTAAGTTTATGTGTCAATTGTCCTAACTTGGTATAATTTAAATTTTCTCCATTATAATTTAAACTTCTCCATTCATTCATATTAGCATGGAAAATCCCAGCAGGGGTAGGTTGGGTTTTGGGGTTTTTTCACGTGGTTGTGGTTTTCAGATTTCTTTTAAATCCATTTGAAACATGAGTATGATCCTGATTTTGGACAGGCTCCTGTAGTATCTCATTAGAACTGCAGTTAAAGGTCTCAGTAGGTCAGATGATATCCACTGTAGGCTGAGAGTTTCTGTCTCTATAGTGAGTTTCCTACCATTCAGGAGATTTACACCTATTCAGTAGCCTGGTTTGAAAACCAGATTAGAAACTTGATAAGCCAGAAATAAATTTCTTTTGGGAATTCTGCCCAGAAGTTGCTCAGGCATACTTCCATTCACCGTTTGTTTTATCGATACAGGTTGTTTGGCCAAAGGAAGGTGTAAGGCTGTATTTTGTTTTCAGCCCAAATAGTGTGTTTCCCTATATTACATTTAGCCCCATTTCAAAACATGTTGTTGTTCCTTTCCTCCAGTAGCTTAGTTAGGAGAACAAAATCAAACCAGACATTTAGAAACTTACTGAGAATTTACTCCCTGTTGTTAGTCGTGCTTCCACAGTGAGTAGCTGCTTTCAAACAGCCACAGAAAGGGGCAAGTGCCACAAGCACCACTACCATGTATAAATGTTTAAACCACATCATGGTGCCAGTATAAATTACATTATATAAATATTAAAAAATTTTGTAAATAATGCGCAGTATTCTCAAAGGTTTACAGATAGCCAAAGATATGAATTTAAATCCTTTTTCAAAAAAGCCCAATGTGCAAGTAAAACAAACCTTGACCTATTTAGGTATCTAAATGGTATGGAGAGGGGAAAAATAGGTCCTGAGATGACTTTGACCCTGTATTGCTCACGTTCTCTAGTCTCAGGAAGGTGCCAGCCTGATCCACGTGGCCTTGTATTGCTGCTATTTTGGGGAATCATTAATTTAAGCATTCAGGCTGACTCCAAGCACTATTGATCTCTATAGTACCAGTCCATTACAAGATTTTTATCTGTAGGGAGTTTGTTCAGTAAGTTCACCCAGTTTGTATGTGTCGGAGGGTTGGGAGTCACTGCCATGCCAGGTAACCAAGGCTGCTGTAGAGGTCCAATTTCACACACTGAGATGATTTTCTCAAAACACTGTTGGGATTCAGTTTTCTATAATAAGTCTCCCTTGAAAAGTTAAATATGACAGGAAATTACAGAAAGCTTCCATAGTAATTTGTAGTTATTAAAAAAATATATAACCAAACGCTGAGCTTTTTTTTACGTGCTGTAAACCAACAGTGTGATCTTGAATATTGCATACACATTGCAAAGGAAAGGCAGAGCACCACCTTAACTCTTAGGATCTCTTTATGTACAATAATAAGGCTAGACCAGAGCAGTTCAAGTGTGCAATTCAGTATTGCAGTGATGGGAGACCCTAACCCAGGGCAAACAAATGCCATTATTTCACACAAGCAGAGCACTTGCTCCATAGTTTTCTATCCACACTGCATTGAGCAGTCACATATGTCTCAACAGAATTGAAATTGTCACCTTCATAAATCTTCAAAGGGTACTTAAATGTTTAGCAGACCTAAAGCATGTTAATTCTCATAGCAGAGGCATGCAGACATCAACCCTGTGTCATTGTTGGAGACATTATACATTGAAATCTAGAAATGAAAATAACACAGTAATGCCTCAGTGACAATGCTGGTAGGAAAGGCTGCACTGGAGGAGGAAGGAAGAAAATGTATATATATATTTATAAAGAGAGAGATTATGTGATACCAACCCCCAGCTGCTTGGCAAGGAATGGGCTCAGCATCCCCTCCCAAACTTCTTGCACAATGAGGGGGTCCCTGATGTGGCCAGTGGGAAGCACTTCCGTGCTGACAGAATTATTAGCCTGATGTATCTTAATGCTTTTAACTTCCAGGAGGAATAATTACGTAAAGGGTATTGTGCCATTTTCTATTGCAAAATCTGCTCCTACTGTAAGCCAGTATGAGAATGGTTCTTGTGGCTTTTCAAAGTAGCATCTCAGCTCCATAATCACATAAGAAAGGGAAAGTCTTAACTCTGTTACTATTAATGTGGTGAGGCTATGTTCTTCATTGCTTCAGAGTCTAGTTAGATGTGTAAGTATAAAGTATACACTTATTTCTCTTTCTAAAAATCATTCCAAAAGAAAAAGATTTCTGCTGTGTTAAGACTTGCAGTGAGGCAAGAGTTGTTGATGGGAATATAAGAATAATGAAATGCAGTAGACTTTAAGAGAAGGAAAAGAAAGAACTCAGTTAACAGAGGGAAGAAATGAAGACACTGAAATTCAGTATTTTTGATATCTGTTCTCATGTCAGATGTCCAGGTTTTGTTTGTTTCCTTATTTCCTGATAAAGCATAGGGGGAAAAAAGGAGGGGCAAAAAAAGAACTCAAGAGCTGCAAGGTATTAATGCATTCTAATGTGCTGTATAACAAAACTGTGATGTAGAGCTGAGTTATGATTACTGCTGGAGGTCCGGGTCAAGTTGTCTTTGCTTGATCCTACAGCCTGTTGCACCGAGAAAAGTTGCAGCACCAGGGATTTAACCTGCATTTAACGTGCATCTCATTCCCTGACAGTCTGATCCAAACCCCTTCAATCCTTTCAGCTTTAGACTAAATCCTGATTCATCAATCTTCCTGCAACTGCTGCACTCTCAGACCACCTCCCTGTCTCCTGCTCCTTACTGGCTGTTGATCACTGTTGACCTTTGCTTTGCACTGCGAGTACAACCTTAGCTGGAGAGACAAGAGTGGTTCAGAAACACAGAAGTCTGACAGAGCAAACACCACATTTTTCATTATTTGGTAAATTTAAATATGCTAAATCATCTACAGACTGGTATCAATGTCATGAGCGAGTTTGGTCTGATACTGCACCTCACTGATAGTACACCTCACAGGTTTGTCATGTCAAAAGGAGCATTTGCCTTTCACTAATGCTTTGTGTGGGCAACTGCTTTGCATGATTTGGTTTGATAGATAAGACTAAATAGAAAAAATTAGAAATTACTTCATAAGGACCAGACTACTGTTTTAAAATAATCTAGCTCCAATGACAGAAATATTTTATAGAAGCTATTAAATTCTGATTTGAAGTTCCATCTGAAGCTGTATCTTTATGCAAACTGTGTGATTTAAAACTCAGTGTCAAATGATGTTGTCTCAGGGAAGTGACATTTAGGATATTCTCATATTTGCAGAATACTCCTTCCCAAATTGCCTGCATTGTAACTATTTGTTTTTCCAAGGATATATTGGAAAAGATCCAACTGGATAAAATGTACGCTCAGTGCCATAGTCTTATGTGCACAAAATATTTTTTATTTCCTTTTCAAAAAACATTGGCCTTTATAACCTTTCAGAAATATTTTAGTCAAAGCCCGGAGTTCATACTTTTGCTCAGTCAAGTACTCCACTGGGGATCCTTGGGAAATACAGCAAAGGGGGAGGGGGCACAAAGTGTGACCTGGAGTTTGCACAGGACTTTCCAGCCTCCTGTATACTCTTCTGGTCTTCACTCTGAGTGCCAAACTTCTACTTGACTTCCCCCGGCTAAAATTTGATTTTTAGAATTAACTAACTGCTTGGGTAGTTTATACACATCAAAATGTGGTTTATTTTCCACTGCCTTGAAGGCTGTTTTATCCTTCAAGTTGGAAAGCCTCTTATCAAAATGAAACAGCCTTAAATTGTTGGATGTGGTTCACTAAATTCTTGGATAACTAGGAATCTCTCTGGCACTTAGCAAGTGATATTAGGAAGAGAAGCACTGATGCACCTCCTAAATGTAAGAAATTGAATTCTTTGCAAGCTGCCATACAAAGCACATTTAAAAACAATTAATACCTGTTAAACTTCCTCTGCCAGTTTTTATCCTTTCTCGACTCCTGTAAATCCAGGTTAACCTCTTTGAATTGAGGAGAGTTGTTGAGTTAGTGCAGAATTCCAGTTATCTTCTGATTTCAGTGCTTCACCTGGTGTTGGTACTTAGACAAGGATCATGTGAGGTTTTGAGGTGGCAAATATCCTTTGGCTCCTTGCACTTTCCCAGAGTGCTGCTTGATTATTTCCTCTGTGGAAAAGAGCCATTGATGGATATCAAGGATTTGGTTGTGTTTAACTGCAAAGGTGTTCACTGTCTGCTTTTTAGTTAGTTTTCCTATGAAACATGAGAAAAACTGATAGAAATGGAGAAATTTGAAGGACCAAATTGGGTGTAGTTGTCTTAACCCTCTGTATCTGCAGATATATAGACAGAAACGTTTTTATGGGTGAATTTTGGTTCTATAGCACATGTGAATAATTCAGATGCCCAGAGTTGCTCAATGCACCAAATGTTTGCATCTGGATTTTGCTTCATAAGGACCTCCTGCCATATAGACTATTTTCTTTTGGGACCATTTCCATCACTTTCTTCTTGCACTGATTTTTCCTCCTTCTTATCTTGGTATTCTCACATTGTTCGGCTGCTTACAAGCATGTAGCACTCAGGATTTTTATCAGCACTGTTCTCTGAGTTGTTGTCTTATGTTTCTCAAGCCTGATTTCAAATTGATCTAGTCACCCTTTTTAGATTCCCTTCATCAATTAGTTGTCAAAACCACAGAGTACAAAACTAACTGCTTAAAACAATGTCCATGGCATCCCTTGAAGAATTCCCCCCTGCGGCTGCTTACCAAAGACATTAGTGTTTGGATGCTCTTCTCCTAGCAGTGACTGAACACATTTCCTGTACTCTCACAGGTGGTAAAATTAATCTGCCATAAAACCACCCAAGTTCAGTTTCTGCATTCATTCATTGTTTTCTCTCTCTTCTCAGCCAGAAAAGCATATTTGTAGTTCTTACTCATACGCCTTGTAGATTTTGCTTCTCTTTTTCAGTAGCCATATTGTCTTCTAAAACAGGAATCTGTTTCTAGTCTTTTTTACTGTTAGATACTTATTTTTAAAATTAAAATGTACTTAGAGGAAATGATCCTCTCTGGGGTAAATTGAACCCAATCAATTTCTAAAAAGCTATCTTAAATAATTTGATTTGATTATACATTCCCTCTTCTCTCATAACTTTACCATCTAAAGTAGTAGCATCCCCTATATGATTCTGCCATGGTTTATTTTTAGCTGATGTTATGGTTGTGGTCACATTTTCAGAGTCAAAGCACCTTTCAGCTAGTGAGCACTCCCTTGCCTTGTGGTGCCTTGGCTTTGGTTCCCATTGAGCTGCACTGTCACCATGAGCCAGGACAACTCCATTGAGATCTACAGCAAATAAGTTCATTTGTGCTGGCTAATTTGGCAGCGATTTTCAGATGTCAAGTGTCTATATTTCTGCTTCTAAATTACTGTTCCTGATATATAATAAGATGCAGTGAAGGTTTTGTGACAAGCAACAGTGCAGGAGAACTCACTGGCCATCAGCAGTTAATTAGATATGCCATTAAGAGTCTGTTGTAAGCTCAAGGTCTGATTTGCAGGAGCTGAGTATCTGGTACAGTCCAAGAAGAAAACAATTATGACTGTTGTTGCATCATGAGTGAAATGGGTTTTTTTTCTTTCCTATGCTACAAATGAGTTTCCTAGAATTAAATACTTAAAGGTAATGGGAACAGTGAGTGTTTGCAATAATTAAAATCAGGTAAATTGAAACCTTTAGCATTAAGCATCCCACATGACTTTGTAATTGAAAAATATTACAGCAAAACATGTCTCTCAGACAGGTAAGACAGAACAAAATAGTGCTAGCATGACAAACAGGGTATCTTCTTCTTTTTTCTTTCATTTTGTTCTCCTGATGAGCGTGTCTGAATTGTTGCAATAATAAACAGCTCGTTAGTCAGATGTTTTCAATTATAGCCTTCCATATTTCATCTGCTGTGATTCTACAGGCTGGATAGTTGGTGCATGCAGCATTACAGACTGCCTGGGTGTACATATTTCCACCAGCTAAAGAAATGCATTAAAATGCAAGTGATTGTACTCCAGCCCTTACAGAGCTCTCCAAAGCAACGCAGGGGGATTCACATGATACCTCTCATTCAGCTCATTCCAAGCATCTTAAATTTTTATAAATGACATATAAATGAATAGCTGATTCTGCCTCAACCTCTCAAGTAACCCTGTTAAAATAACTCTACACAGCAATTCAGAATTGGAAGAACAATGCCTGTGAGATTTATAGATAAGTGAAAATTAAGCTGCTGTTCCAGCTAGTCCTGCCCTTAGGTGCTGTGGAACCCGCTGTAGAAATCATTTCATTCGAAGATTTTTTATAGGTTTTTCAATAGTCTCACACAGACCAAAGAAAATGAGTTGGTAAAAGTGACATGAAAATGAGAGAAGTTTCTTTTCACCACTGTCTCCTCATCTCTTCCTTTAAAATTATATTGAAGAAAATCTCAATGTATTCCGAGTAAGGAAAAGCAGTGAAGGGAAGTATATGTGTGCTTAAAGATCATTTTAAAAATTATGAACCATCTGCAGCTGATAAAAAGTGTTCATGAGTTAGAAAACATATAGAGGAGGATTGTGCATGATTGTAGCTTCTGCATATTTTGCCTTTTTAAAATTGTCCCATAAATTAAGAATTGCACTGTGAGATACAAAGTTCTTTCATGTTAATCACAACCATATCCAAAAGGACTGAAAAAATTCCACATTTGTTCTGATTTTGCTTAGAGAGTTTATACTGTCACTTGATTTTTGTTAGAGCACACAGTCTTGTAAACAATTTAAAACTTACACTGTGAACCTAGAAGAAAAGATCTTGTGAAATATGAACATTAAGAATGAGAACGAAACAAATATGCAGGCTGAATATTTGCTTAGTATTCTGTCATGAGAGCATGAGAGCCACAGGGAAGCTGGATTTGGATCACTTGAACTGGGAGAAAGGTCAGAAAAAGAGGAATGAGGTGGCCCTATTTTTGTCCTTGGGCTTTTCCTCAGCATGTGCAATTCATTTTCTTTGTTTTTCATATGAAATCCTGTTTTCACCAAATGTGGCATTGAACTAGACATCATTTGGGATTATCTCTCACTTTCCCCCAGAAGTCAATCTGATTTTATGCTGTAAGAAGAAATAGTATCTTCACCAAAACTAGTGTTGAATATTCATCAGTATGTTTATAGTGGTGTCTGCAGTAAAGTTTTGTAACACAGGAGGACACATCAGGTGCTGAAATCATGGTGTCATTGAAAGGGAACATTGGAAGGGACCTGTCAGCCTTGCTCTCTAGCACATTCACTGCTCCCTCCAGTTTGGTATCATCTGTGAACTTGGTAAAGATGTGTTCTGGCCTCTTGAGGTGGTTGCTGACATAGGACTTGATGGGGTTTTGGGATGTCCCTAAGTAAAATTACTGATTAATCACATTTTATGTTTTTAAATGTCCCATGTCTTGCAATGTGGGTATTGTGTGGGTTGTGGAGAGTCAACATGAAATCTCTGAATTCATCCTGCATTTTCAGAACTCACGGAGTGATATTTGGAAATGCCTATTGACACAATCCTCTCCTTTCCAAAATTAAATATAAGTTGTACAGGTATAGATTTGCTTCCCTCTTATTTCTTTACCAAAGAAAATTATGTTTTAAGCAGGCACAATTTCTCTCTTCCTCAAAAGTTTTACATCATAGAAAAAGAAGTAGCTTCACTGTTCTTCATAACCTCTTCCTGGTAAACTTGATCTATTGATGTTCTTACTTCAGGCATGGAATTGGATTAAGCTATTTTGGGAAAAGAACTATTGTTCTGGAATACATGTTTCAGAGGGCGGGTTAATCAGGATTTACTGTTTGATGTATGATTTATGGTATCCTTTCATCCCTGATAATATCTATGGGAAAAGTAGCCCTTGGATTGTAATTGCATCTGAGGCATTTGGTATTGCTGCACGTACCAAGTAAGATCTATCCCAGGAGTCAGTGGATGCCTTGGATCTCCTTGTCAGGGGACTGACTCTTCATCTAAAGCATTTCTGATTCCTTTTACCTCATACTGTGTTACACTTTAGCAATATACCACAGTATTAACAGAGCAGATGGTCAACTTGAGACTAGTTTAGATTATTGAGAGTATTTTTTAAAGAAACATCCTTTTGTTTTGAACACACTGACTTAGTTTGCACAGATACGATGTCTTGATGACTTGAGTGTTTAAACAAGATATTGCCTCTATTTCTGTGCATAGGTAGCTATGGTGATATCATGCCAAATTTGGAATCCACTCTGAAACCCTAGAAATGAGGAGAAATTTCAAAGAAGTATGTGCAAATATTTTGGTTATATATTGATCTGATAGACTTCTGTGAAATGTGTGAAGACATTATTTGTATTGAAACCATAGTGCATTATTTATCTGGCTAAATGTATTTCTGGTTTAATGCCAGTGAATTTGGTAAGAACAACTTGATATTAATCAATCCATTTAAATATCAGACTTCCTGTGTATTGTGTAAAATAAGAGAAAAGTGAGTTTGGAGAACACTGGTTTGAATATCTTTGATATAGTAATTGGAGTATATTCATTTCACATGACTGTAATTAAGAAAGACAGACAAAATTTGTCATTGAGTTTTGTAGGTGTGATTCCCATGTATGGACATTCTCCTTAATCAGTGAAAGGAATTGCTGAAAGATAAACTTGATAGTTTTGACTTTGGTCTCAACAAAGGAAGGAGAGAGAGAGGAAAGATGTGCTCCTTTGAAGGATGTCTGTCAATCCACTTGATGGGAAGTTCTTAGCCTTCTGCTGTTGCTAGGTGATGTGTGACAGGGTATTTGAACCAGCTTTGAGATCTGTATTGGGATTGTTAACAGTAAATATAAGCCAGTTAGCAGGAACATTTTGTTTCTGAGGATCACACTGGTGCACTGCAGCCGTTCACAGCTACTTAAGAGGCAGTTCCTTTGCAGGGAGAGGTTTGGGATTGAACGTTTGCTGTAGCGTTGTCTCACCTGCAGAAGTCAGAGATCTCCTGTGGATGTCTGGCACCTGTGCCTCCTGCACTCACTAGGCAGAGAACAGGCTGCCAGGTGGGTGAATCATTCCTGTCTGACACAATACTTGCCAAGGGATGTGCTTCACTGCTTGCTTGGCTGTAGGTGCAGATGGAGCAACTGGACAAGATGAGACACCTGTAGATAGAAAGATGCAAAGAAACTCTTAGGTATCATCATGGACCTAAGAAGTTTCACAGGAGAAAAATGTGCTTTAGCTACCACAGATGGTACAAAATCATTTCAACAGAGTCTTAGAAAATGATTCCTACCCTTCTTTGCTCTTCTGTGCCAGACCACTTGCACTGTGGAGTTCAGTTAGATCACTTCAGCAGATCTGGTGCTTGGGAAGTCTGCTGAAGGCCTTGGCTAGGCATAGGGTAAGTGGTCTCATTTTAAGAGTCGCTTAGTGTTACTTATTTGTACTGCCCCTGGAACAGCAACTTACCTGGTGATTAAAGTGTTAAGAGCTGCTATTTTGAAATCTGGGTCAAATATATGAAATACACATGCTATCTCCAAATGCATGTGTATGCATTTTTGTTGATAAACACTCTGTGATGAGGCATTCTTGAAGATAAGACATTGTTCTATTTGAAGAACATCTGTGGGAGTTTTACCTTCAACAGAGTCACAACATAAGGTACTATTTTAGTAAGGTTCTTGGTTTAATTTAGGCTGAAACTTGAGCATTTCCTGGAAAACTCTTTGCATATGTAGCTATCTAATTATGCTACTTTCCCCCCATATTCCCTCTCCTGGGATACATAAAGAGCTAGAAAAATATCAATGCAGTTTTGAATGCCTGAAAATCTTATTCTGATGAGCAAGAAACTTAAGATGAAAGTCTGTAGCCATTTTTGTTTCAAATCCCTCCTGAGGTTCTCAGGACATGATTGTAATGGTTTGGAATTATGATATAGAGTCCAGGAAATTCTGAAGTACCCTTATAGCTATGTAATACAGTTTAGAAATCTACAGCAAAATATATAATTCTGTCCAGCCCTCCTTTACTGAGAGAAACTTTTCATTCATTATATACAGTGTTTTAAAGCAAGGAGTATGGCATGTGTTTAGTACCAGAAACAGAAAACATTTGGAAATCACAAGTCAGATTGGCAGAAGTAATGAAAATAACCAATAAATACTGAGTTTGTGTAGAGGGTTTGGTGAGGGAGTTGGTTAGGGTTTTTTTAGACATCTACTATTTGTAGGTTTTGTGACCTGTTTTATGCCCATAGCTTCTGTAGAACTCGGGTATTTAATTGATATCTTAAAGGCAGTGTTTAACTGCATGACATGTGTGAGAAACTAATATCAGCTGAGAGCTGTTGGGGGCAGGGAGTGTGTGGCATTTTGCTTGCACAGGAGTGAATGTTGTGTAGGGTCACAGAATGGTTTGGGTTAGAAGGGACCTTAAAGACCATCTAGTTCCAACCCCTACCCTGGGCAGGGACACTTTCCACTGGACCAGGTTGCTCACGGCCCTGTCCAGCCTGGCCTTGAACATTTCCAGGGATGGGGCATCTACTGCTTCTCAGAGCAACCTTTCACAATGCCTCACTACCTTACAGGGAAGAGTTGCTTCCTAATATCCAATCCAAACCTGCCCTGTCAGTGTGAAGCCGTTCCCCTTTGTCCTATCACTGTGTGCCCCTCTGCAGCTCTCTTGTAGCCCCTAGAAGGTGGTGTAAGGACTCCCTGGAGCCTTCCCTTCTCCAGACTGAAGGTGTAGGTGGTATAGTACACACTATATGCAGTTTATACTTGTAGTGTAGAATATGATGACTCCATTAGATTTTTTTGCATGGTAAATTAATATCTTCACCAAAGACTTCCTAGACTTTAATTGCGCAACTGTTGTAGCAGCCCAGAAGTTCTGGCTGATTCTTCTGCTGATCACCCACTTCAGCCATCACGTTGTCTGTAACTATTAAACCCTGAGGAAAATCTTTAGCATCGGACAGATTCTTTTCCTGTTTCATGTTGGTCTGGGATCAGAAACAGCTGATTTTGGAGATGCTGCAGCAGCGTTGAGAAGAATTAGTAACAAAAGGGAGTGAAGCCTTGGCTGACCTGCTGCTGCTTGGTGTGTGGAAATCAGTGTTTGAGTGTCACTGACCCGCACAGCCTTTTATAGATACATACGTACGGTGGTGCAGTAAAAACCAGGAAACTTTCACAGACAGATGGTGTGTTGCAAGTTCTCAGAAAGAAGTTTAAAGAGCTGGTGATACTATTAAAAGATGTTAAAGCATTTATTGTGCTGTGCAGAGCACACACTCTAATTGGGATTTTGGGGTTAAGAGCCACATTTTAATAACACCAAGCACAGCAGAAAGCAGTACTCAAAGAGGTTGTCATTAATGTGGCTGAGTAGCCTCTTTAAGTTTACATTATTCTTCTGATTTCCAGCATAAGGAAAGCACAACAGGAGAAAGTTTTGGAAGTCTGGTTGAAATCTATTTTTAGCCATCTGTCTCCAGGATCCTGGTTTCTAACAGAATACCATTATTATGCATTTGGTCACAAAAATTGTAGGAATTTCACAAACTTTGATTTATTCTGATTTTTTTTATGTTTCTGGATATTTTTTTTCTATTTTCTCTTTTTGTTTCCAATTGATTTAAGGTGTATTTTTTTGATGGCTTTCTGAAGAGAGCAGAGCCAAATAGGGATGTTTTTTTACCAAATGAGCAGACAGTCCTCTGACCAACTCTAGCCTCATTTTGACAGGAATAATTTGATTTTTAATAGATTCTAAAGCTCTTTGTGCTGCCAATACCATCCTTGTCACCTCCTCTGTATTTGCCTGCTCACAAGTTCTATCTCCCTCCAGGATGTTAAGCACAGGAGTGTCCCATCCAAAACATTGGTTTTCCTGACATGGTTCCAGGGCAAGTCTTCAGGCACCTCCAGTTCTCGAGTGGAAGCTCCTGCTAGACTTTAGTGGAAGGGAAGAAGCAAGCTGACCCCTAGGCCTTTTGACTAAAAGAGGCAAAAGAATGCTCCTTTGTCAGAAAACACCAAAGCAGACTTATATTTCTGCACTGTGAAGGGAACTTTGATGAGTTACTTGGGTATTGCCAATAGCCTGCTATTTGTTGCGCATCCCCAAATGTGACAGAACTTTGGTAGTTCAGGTATTTCAAAAATTGCTATAACCAATATGTAACAGTTAAAATTCTTCTGTGTGTCTCACAGAGAGCTCCATATGTTCATAATAAGGTCTCAGTCCAGCAAAACTTATGCCAAAAATCAATCTGTCCACTCCTGAGCCAGTATATCAAATGCAGCTCCTAACAGCAGCAGACTTTGTCTCATTCCTCAAAATGGAATTATCAAAATCAAAATAATCCGATTTACATAAAAGAGGCTAAATTTGGTCTTGCTGCTTGTTTTTTTTTCCATGTGCTTCCCTATCATCTCCACAGGCAAACTTGCTGACGTTTTAAAAAGGGCTCTGATTCATAGAGCTTAGGTAGTCTTCAAGATTTTGATAAAGGATGTTTTGCCCATCTCCTTAGTAGTGTTGCAGCTAAGTATGATAATAAGGGAGCAGAGCCATTTTTGAGGAATGTGAAGAGCTGGCAGTGTGCTTTGCTATCTAAGACTGAGAACTTAACAGCTAAGGACCTAAATTGTCAGTTAAGGGCTAAGTTGTCATATGTCACCCTTAAAGGGCAAATACTTCCATGAGAGGGGTCAAAAGGGTGTGAGTCATGTTAGTATCAAAATTATCCTCTTTCACTGAACTTAAAAATATAAAATATATCTATGTAAACATCTCTTTTGAGTCTATGGAGCACATAGCAGGTTACACTGTGATGTAACTCAGGTTTATGCCTTTTATTAATGAGTGCTGGATGGAGGATGGATAATGTATTGCTGTAAGGGACTGTGTGCATCAAACTTTGTTAGACAAGTCTTAAAGAGAGTAGAGAAATTCAGTATCTTAAGTCATTCAAACCCAGAAACCCAAAGAGCTGTCTAATTTCTTACCTTCAAAATCTGGGGAAAAATCCGTTGATTTGGAAAACCAAATTCATACTCATATTGTTTGATTGGCCACTTACTCTGCACTTCTAAAAACCTTACTGAGCCAGACCCAGATAGCTTTTCTTTTGATGAATTTGCTTTGAAAAAGCATTCCAGTTCAAATCTGTTTCTCTTTTATTTGTGATGTGTGGCTAATGCACATCTTAGACTAACTAGAGTGTGATTCATCATTGAGACATCCTAGGGTTGGCTGTAAATACGAAAGAAAAAGCTTATCTGCTTTCTTCTTTTGTTGATATGATTGCAGTTCATCATCAAGAGTGTAACTCTGAGCAAGAGATTCAGCCAGGGAGAGGAAGAGAGGAATGACAATAATGTGAAAGGGAATGAAACCAGATAGACAGTCCTGTTGAGTTTGAGTTCAGAAAGAATGATGCTGTTCCCAGACAGGCCCTTGAGCAAAAGCATTTATCTGTCTGATTTTGGGTTTGAAATGGTAGAGAGTAAAAAGTAGATGAATTCTCATCTCCTAGAGACATTAAACAAAGCTTTGTAACATCCAGCCTGTAAATAAAAGAGAAAGTAACCCATCTAGTAATATCCCATCACTGACAGCATCTTCAGGGCATTTCTCTAGCTCTTCTCCTATTGTCTTTCTCCTTCAAATCCTCATCTCTGGAACCCAAATACTATTTTTCTATCTCCCTTCTGTTTTTCTCTTCTGTGAAAGCCTGTGATTAACTTGTTTATCCATGAAACAGTCTTGTCTTAGAGCACAATCATATTCCTTTTTAACAGAGCCCTTAAATGGCATTACTGTGTTTTCCTGCAACACTTGCCATCATACCCAGTATTTAAGGAGACTCAGCATTTTATGATAGACAGCCTTCTACTTTCTTTACAGTTAATGCATCATCCTTCAAAATGCTTTCCTGAACCTGGTGAATTGCTTGGTGGATATACACATAGCTCCATTGCCTACAAGCAGATAGGATACCAAACAGGTCTTGTTGATGCAGGATTTCCTGCAAGATCCATGAAAAATGGCCTTTTTTATCATACTAAGGTTGTCACCCTGTTATATTAAATATAATTTGTATCAGTTGGTGGAAATCTAGATACTTACTCAAAAGCTTAGTAAATATTAAGAAGTGCCATAAACACTAAACATATGCAGACAGTGGGGGGGAAAAGATTCATAGGAGAGTTAAGTTTAAACTGCAGTATGTTTTTGTGTCAGTTTTGAAATAGTTTGATCTGTACACAGAATCTGTCATCCCTTGGTTGATTCTATTTGCTACCCATTTTTTAGTATTTGTACCAGCCTGAAGAATTTTGCCTTTTAGGAAACCCGAGTTTTCAGATTACATGGTCCTTTCTTGAAGGATTGAATCCAGTCACACAGGGCATCTTGTCATCTGTGTTTGCCTTATAAACTTTGTCATAAGGCCAAGGACCAAATACTTTCCTTGGTTTGAAAAACACTTGAGTGCATTTCTTGGAAATGCTGCAGCTTAATAGAAATTAGTAGAGTCACAACCTGAAATTTTTACTCACACACTTATGTTGCCAGTGAAGCTGAGGTTTAGGCTATTAATGGCTGATGAAAATAATTGAATGTATTTTTCTTTTGCAGAAATGTTATGTAGGCATTTCTGTATCAAGCACTGGCACAGGCTGCTCAGGGAAGTGACTGAGTCACCATCCCTGGAGGTATTTAATGGACATGCAGATATGGCACTTGGGGACATGGTTTGGTTGTGGGATTGGCAGTGCAGGGGGAACAATTGGACTCAATGGTTTTAAAGGTCTTTTCCATCCTACATGATTCTGTATTGGATCTAAACTGAAAAAAATGCTGAAAACTGAATCTAAATGGTATATATCTAATAATTTAAATAATAAATGACCTTTTGAACATGAAGAAAAAAGAGGAAGACATCACTAAAATTACATTATTCATTTCATAGTGTTTAAGACAGTTCATTCCAGAAGTCTTCTTAATTCTTTAGGAAAAACTAAGTTTTCATTTTCAGTTTTATCTAAAATCCATTAAAATCCTAGAGAATCTCTCTGCTGAGGTCAGTAGCTTTTGGACAGATTGTGTTACTCTGATAAGCAATACAGTTTGCATGTGCTTAGCCTCTGAGGCAAAATAAACTGAAAATAGGAGTGTGCAGCCATTAACTGGACAGTTCTTGGTCTGTACAGTACCAATAGAGAGCTCAGCGGCTTTGAAGGATTTACAGAGTGGTTTTATTTTGGGTTAATAACTTTAAATATTTCAATGAGTGATTAACTGGATCAGTAGTGAGTGCCATCATGTTTAAAGTGTTAAAAATAACACAAGTTTTCAAAATTGAAGTATTTGCAAAAATAATCACCTCTTTTAGTCAAAGTATTTGCAAGTGATTTTTAATTAATTCATAATATATTTCTCTGCAGGATCCAAAGCTGCGGGAACTGTTGGACGCTGGGAATGCCGGAGGTCGGCTGGAAAATCGGATGATAACTGTTGTCTATGGTCCAGACCTGGTCAATATATCATACTTGAACTTGGTGGCCTTCCAAGAGGATATAGCAAAGGTAATATATATTCATCTGTCATACAAAATTAATGTTTTCCAAGTAATATTTTGAGATGTGGATAAATGAGATGAAAGTGGAAATTGCCAGGAAATGAACTGCAGTTCTGTTCTAGAGCTGTGCTGCTCAGTTTCCAAGAAGAAATGTGCATTTTTTTTTCTCAAGGAGTTTATTGAGCAAGGTTTATGCTCCTGCTATGTGTGTGCTCATTTTCAAAACATTACTTGTTAAGTCCAAGTAAGCATTGTGAAAATAATGCTACACGCAAATTTTTATTCATGTATAAGATGTTATACTGTGAATCTCCAAACACACATCTATGTCTTTCAGTACTTATCACCTTTTTATGCTTGTTCTAAATGTGTGCAAATTATGGATCATCTGTAAGCACAGAGTTTGTAAATGGTTGACTTTGTAAGGTTGGCCTGTATCAGAATGGTGGGAATCCACAGCTCTCCCCTGTATAGTCAGGTATGTCAGCAATCAGACACCTTGTTCATCTTTGAACACTGACAGAAACAGTCATGTGTGTAAGGTCAGCTTTAAATATCACATTTTGCCTACTGATAGCCCTTGATAAGAATTGTGTAGTCAACATCATTACTTTAGCAAAGTATTTTTTCCATGCAGGTGTACAGTTCCTTCATTTGTGTCCAACACACCACATAAAGCACAGCTATGTGTGCCAAGAAGGTTACAATTGATGTTAGTACATGGTTTGGGTTTGGGGTTTTTTTCTCGTTCTTTCTTTATCTACAAGACTATTCTGTTTAATGAAGTGGGAGCTCTTTGCTTTATCTATTTCAAACTGGCATTCAAAGGTTTCTCCTCCTTCCATTTCCATTCATATGGGTACAGTCTGATGACAGCCTCCAGATAACCACATACAGAACATGCTTTCATACAGTCTGTATCCTCAAGTTCACTAGATTGTGCTAAAAGGACAGATATAGCCGCAGGAAGAAGTTATTTTGTCACCTCACAGGCAACAAAGACTATCAGACTAGGTGCAAAAAGGTCATAGGATAAAAGCCTTAAGCTATGAGGGTATATTTTTGCTTGCCAAGTTTCTATCTCTGCCAATCTTCATTAGCCAATTGGTCGACTTGGCAAAACCACAATTTCCACTCTTTGATATGAAAAGAGAGAAACAAGAAGAGTTTGTGGTGGTCCATGAACTGCTGAGAGGGAAGTGATGATACAACACTGGGAGGAGTGGCTGATCCCTCCTGCCATTCAGAAGGACCTCAACAGGTTGGAGAGATGGGCAGAGCAGAACCACCTGAAATTCAACAAGGGCAAGTGCAGGGTCCTGCACCTGAGGAGGAATAACCCCAAGCACCTGTACAGGTTGGGCACTGACCTGCTGGAGAGCAGCTCTGCAGAGAAGGACCTGGGGATCCTGGTGGACAACAAGTTGTCCATGAGTTGACAGTATGCCCTTGTGGCTAAGAAGGCCAGTGGAATCCTGGGATGCATTTAAGGGTATTGCCAGCAGACTGAGGGAGGTGATCCTACTCAGCCCTCGTGAGGCCTCACCTGGAGTATTGTGTCCAGTTCTGATCTCATCAGTGCAAGAGGGACATGAAGCTCCTGGAGCAGGTCCAGTGGAGGGCAGTGAAGGTGACTGAGAGACTGAAGCACCTTACTTATTAGGAGAGGCTGAGGGAGTTGGGCCTGTTCAGCCTTGAGAAGAGATGACTGACAGGGACCACATTTATATGTTCAAATACATGATGAATGGGAAGTGTCAAGATGATGGCGCCAGACTCTTAAAACCAATAAAACGAGAGGTAACAGGCAAAAACGGATGCACAGGAAGTTGCACAGGAAGTTCCACCTGAATATGAGGAAGAACTTCTTTACGGTGCAAGTCACTGAGCACTGGAACAGGTTGCCCAGAGAGGCTGTGGATTCTTCTTCACTGAAGGTATTCAGGAACCATCTGGGTGCAATCCTGAGCTGTGTGCTCTAGAGTGGCTCTGCTTGAGTAGGGAGGTTGGACCAGATGACCTATTGTGGCCCCTTCCAACCTGATTCTGTGATGTGCTGTCCTCAGACTTGAAAATGTACATCTATACTCTACAGGAGTAGGTGAGAAATCCTAACACTGCAGAAATGAAAGTAATTGAAACAAGTCTTCAGGAAAAAAGTTACTAATTTTATGATGGCAAACAAGAAGTTGTGCTACAGCTTTACCAGCAGAAATTGTTAGGAGCAGGGAAAAGTACCCAAATCAGAAGTGTGTGGACTCCTTCTTCACTTCCCTGTCTGTGCAGCAGTCATAACAGACCCATAATCTATTTTCCAAAATGGAACAGAAATTGGTATTTTAGGGCTATTTCCAGTTTGAGAATGGAACCTTAAAACACAGTGGATAAAATCATACTTTGTAAAAACTTAGTTGGTCTAAATCTTGAGTAATTCTTACCATCTGAGTAACTAAGAGTCTAAGTCTGCCTTTTTATTTGTAAAAGCAATAAAGCAAATACATTAATATTTGATCAGTCAGGCACTGTGGCCTGGGGATGCAGTTTTCAAAGCATTACAGATCAGCTGTGCTTGCTTTGAGGTCTTGTTAAAATATCCTCATTGTTTAAGTGAAAACAGTTTTGATTACTGCAGAATGCATCTAAAAATTCCTCCTTTTTTAACCTGTTTTCCAAGTTTGTATGAGCGAGACCACAGAATCTGCTCCTTATTGTCTCCAAGAGCCTTGTAGTAACTCAGAGAAGTTCTAGTAAATCATTTCTTCAGGCACAAATCATCTCTTCAGGGAACTCTGGGAGGGAATGCAAGTACAAGACATTTTTCAATGCCACCTGTGCAAATTTTGAGCCTTCCTCCTTCTGATGTTCCAGGGAAAGCAAAGCCAATGAAAATCTCCCCCACCTTTCTTTTTCTATTCATTTTTTTTTTTTTTTGGTCAACCCTTCATTTGTGATACCTTATTTTTCAAGTTGTGTGGCAAGTGTTCACCAGTCCTCCCTTAAGGAGAAATGCAAAGTAAAATGTATGGTCTTAGTGAGGCAGCAAAAATTATTCCATTTGGGGGTTTTCTTCCTTTGCACAAGACTTCCTTGTCTGCTACAACTCTGTCTCATCCACTGGTCAAGTTATGGGAAAATTAGAAAAATATGAGTCTTGGGCTATTCAGTTTGTTTCAGGTGCACTAAATAGCTAGAAATGACAATGCATTGTTTTATGTTCACTCCTCCCAGAGAAAGTAACTCATGCACATTAGTGATGAGCTGATGGGCACTGAGCAGATGGTTTGTTCAAGGACTGCAGCTTGAGATTCATTAGGTAATGGTCTAAAGGGCAGATAGAAATGTCGTGAAGATGAAGAGAAGTAGCACTGATACAGCACTCGCTTCTTTTCATACTCATGTGCCTGTGCCTGTCCTGAGATAGGATTTATTTGTGAGCATCCACACAGTGCTGCAGAAGTTAGGATAAAAAAGAGGTTTATTCTCAAATCCTATTCTGAGCAGATGCTCTTTGTCTCCATTCCGAACATGAAGAAGTCCAACCTATCAACCTCTGTCTGCTCTACAGTAGTTCATCCTCTTCCCAAATCCAGCAGCTTCAAAAGCGAACATCTCATTTTTCCCATCTCTTTCCCCTCACTCTCTTATGTGCCTCTCTTGCCAACTCTGTTCTTGCTGCACTGCCAATCCTGGCCTATACAGGCCCCTATCCAGAGCCCAAGGAAATCTGTTTCTCCTCAGTCTGATGAGCTTTGGATAAAATCCATCACTAAGAGCTGATGAATTCCTCCATAAGTAAAATGATGTCATCAAAGATGATTCACAAGTCGCACTGTACTATGCTTTCCAGCTCTTTATTTTTGTAGCTTCCCCAGTGTATGCAAGAGCTAGATCAGTATAATAAAATGCTAAAGCAAACCATACAAAAATTCACATCCATTGGATTTATTTTGTAAAATAAAATTCATAAGGAACTGGAAGTGTCAAATTTCAGCAGCTTTGTTAACCTCCCACCAAAAAGAAATGTGCAAGGAACATTGTGTTCACATGTAGGGTTGAAGAAAGTGTTTTCAGGACTCTGTGCTGTCTCTTCTTATGAAAAAGGTTTCATCTTTTGTGTTGCAATTAACGTCTTATGGTATGTATCCTGGTGCATGTAATAGAAGAGAGAAATTACTTCACTGAGCAACACATTTCCAGATGAACTGCTGCTTGTATGCTACCTGCCAAGCACAGAACAGCTAAATGATTTGTTAGTAAGTTCACAGGAATGATACAAAATGAATTGCAGAACAGCACGCAGCCAAGAGGAGTTCAAATTCTGGGAGCTCTTATCATAATGGCTCTGAGTTGCTTGGCATTGAATGTTGGTGGGTTGGGTGCTTCTACTACCAAACAGCATCAGAGACTTCCAGTCTAGAGTTTGTTGGCACTAGTGCAGTCCTATTTCAAAACCCCCAGATTTATATTTTCCTTTTGTATTGCATCTGTACAGGACTCTGCAGCTGCTGCTGATCCAGAGGCTGTTATAACCTTCCCGCAGTACGCTGTTTTCTTTCCACACATAACAGCTTTCCACCCCGTGGAGTGCTCTCCCCAAGTGCTGTCTTCTGGAATCACTGCTGCTGGTAAAGACAGCAGCAGAGTGCATCATGCACGGAGTTAAGAGTACGGACCTTTCTCTGTACCATGCAGGAAACCCAAGGAAACAGAGCCATTTGGTAGCTAAAGCAGCAAGACACATCATAGCTCACAGCTTGATGCAAACCCATCAAAGTCAGTCCCAAGCATCTCCTTTATTTCTTCGGGTCTGTGCTCAAGGCTGTTGTTTCCCCTCCTGCTGAGGGTTCAGACCAGTGACTGGAAAGATAATGGGCTCCTTGGCAGGATTTCTGAGCTTGGTTTTTTGTCTGCCGCTCTGTGGTGCCTGGAATGAAGACCCTAAAATGGGAGAGACAATGAAAAAGTATCAGTTGTGACTTGTTGACTTGACACCTGCACTACTGGAAACGGCTCAGCCTGCAGGTAGCTCTTAAAATGTTTGGCAAGAGTGATGTGATTGTTTTGAAGAGCCAGGAAAAGCAAGCAAAGGAACATGGCAAGACTGTTTTTATAAATAATGCATATGGCAGGCACATAATAATTTGAGTTCCCCTTATGTTCCTGTCAACAAGCATTTGGACAAAGAGAAGGAAGAGCTGGGCTGTGGAATACTCCTGAAGTGCCCTACTTCTCTTTTCTACAAAATATTTCAGTTTTAAATCCAGCAGAAGCAGGGAGATCAAAACAAAGTCTATCAAGATCTGTTAAAAACCACCATATTTTCAATTTCTAAATATTATTTTGTGTTGCCATTAATCTCTGCAGCAGTTAGTGTCACAGGGAGAAATTTGAGCTGCTATTATTAGTCCTAAACAAAGCAGTGTTTACAAGATGAGCCTATTTTGAGCCTGGAAAAACGAATTGCCAAGAAGAAAAACAGATGCTGCACTTAATATGGTTTCTGTTCCAAGAGTCACAGCAAAGCAGTTGTGTTGTTAACGAACCCAACTCCTCCTCCTCTGCTTTCTCACACCCCTGAATTTTTCAAATTAGACCTAAGAAGGAAAAACAATTCAAGAAGAAAAATGGAAGTGGTCACGAGAGGTGGAGGGGAGGACTATCTCGACAGCACTGGTTTGCCTCCAGAACAAGAAGTCTGTGTCTGAGGGAGGAAGGTTTCTCTGCCAGAAACACCAGTTACAGGAGATATGTTATCTCAGCTGCTTAGGGGTGAGGAGGTAAATGGGATGGACTTGAGGATCTAAGAGTTGAAGGCTATCAGAGGCCATTATAATAGTAGGCATATAGGTAGCCTTATCTATTCCACATTGGGGGTGACTGCGGAGACCAGTTTCAGGAACAAAAAACCCCTTAGCACATAAAAAAAAGGGAAAAAATATAACTTCTGAACCTCTCTCAAATCAATCACCTAGTCACGTGGAAACCTGAGGCTTTGTAGGTAAAACAAACTCATAAGCTCCAAAGTTACATAGGAACATTTGTTTCATTGGAAGTCAATGATATTAATCATTTTCCATTTTTGTCCCAATGAAATCCCCCTTTTTTAAAAATGTTTTCCTTAAGAGCAAGAAAAGCCAAGGAGAAGGGAATACCTCCCAAAGAGTATGCATCTCAGAGGCTGTGTTGCAAAGGGAATTTTGGATTTGGACTGTGAAAGGAAATGGAATTTTGGTTTCATAGAAAACTCAGTAAACTTCATCAAGTGAAACAAAAAAATCACATTATGTACAAAAGCATTGCTTGTTTTCATCCCTTTCTTTTAAAAACGATGAAATGAAGCCAATCCAAAACCACAGTTGTGATTAAAAAGGTTTGCAATTAAAGATTGTAAATAAGAACCAAGTTAGCAAGGAAGAATGTGCTAAAGTTGTTAATGAAAAGCTGCAGGGGAGAACTGCAAGGGAGGAGAGCAGCAGGACAAACAGTGAGAATCTAAACTTATGGATCAGCCTTGCTGGGAACCCAGGAAAGGTCAGGGACCTAAGGAAGGGATTTCAGCAATGTGCATAGAAATAGGAAAAATAAGTTGGGAAAATAAAGGGAGGAAAAGTGAGGGACAGCTGTGGGAAGGGAGTGCCTTCAGGCAGAGATGGGAAGTTTCTGATGAGCAGCTGGAGGACCAATGATGTGAGGGCTGGAACACTTCTTCCGTGAAGACAGGCTGAGAGAGTTGGGGTGGTTCAGCCCGGTGAAGAGAAGGCTCCAGGGAGTCCTTCTAGCACCTTCCAGTACCTTACAGGGGACTACAAGAAAGCTGGAGTGGGATTTTGGACAAGGGTGTGTAGTGATAGGACAAGAGGGAGTGGACTTAAACTGACAGAGGGCAGGTCTAGATTAGATACAGAAAGAAATTCTTCAAGGTGGGAGTGGTGAAGCACTGGCACAGGTTGCCCAGAGAAGCTCTGGATGCTCCATCCCTGGAAGGGTTCAAGGCCAGGCTGGATGGGGCTTGAAGCAACCTGGTCTGGTGGAAGATGTCCTTGTCTGTGGCAGAGGGGTTGGAACGAGATGCTCTTGGACATCCTTTCCAACCCAAACCATTCTGTGATTCTATGACATTTCTTGCCTACATCAAGGTAGCAAGAGGTAATAATACAGTGAAGGATAGGACCACAGTGTAAGGATGTATGGTGCAGGGAAAAGAGCTATTTGGAGTTTCATCTGGCTTGTCCAGATTAATATAAATGTATTCATATATATTTCTGCTGCTTGGGGTTTTTTAAGCTTATTTCTTATGCTGTCTGGTAAGATCTTGGATAGAGTCAGTACTTTTTTTTTCAACCATATTGAATTTTTTTTCAGCATAAGAAAAGCAGGTCTCACAGAAAAGGAGGGAAGCTGTAATTGGAAAAATCAAGTTCAGGCTTTAATTAGGCACTTTGTACTGACAGTATAATTTTCAAAAACATTTTATGTAAGTAAACATCTCAACTAAAGCCTTGTTTAATCACGATTTCTCCTTACAGGAATGGTCAGATGAAGTGTTCAGTTTGGCAACAAATTTGTTGGCACAGAACATGTCCAGGGATGCATTTCTGGAAAAAGCGTAAGTAGCCATTGCATTTAATGCTGTGGGTGTTGCTCTTTGCTCTGCATCATTTTCCTCTTTGCTTGTAAGTCACATTGTCATCTATTGTTGCTGCTTTGATGACTTGTCACTTCTGTAAACACAGGCAGTCTGTTCTTATTGCTTTACAAAGCTTGTTATCTAAAAGTCATTTAAACAAAAATCTTGTTAGGGTTCTTCTTGCAACCTACTAAATCATTGCAGAAAATAACAGAATTAAATGCTATCTTCCCCTTGTATAGCCAAGTTGTAGCTCTAATCTGAAGCTCTCCATTAAAATGAAAGGATATTCTGGACTGAATTGCTTCTGGTTTATTTTCCTTTTCTGCTATTGATCAAAAAAATGAGAAATGCCAGAAGTCCATTTTCCTCGGTCTAATCTCCCTGGTTTTCATGTGATTCAGAGGGAAGCTCGTAATCCATTCATCTAGATTGCTTTGCAGAGTGGACAGATCTTGAGTTGCTTTCAACAGAGTAGAAAAGCTGTTTATGAGAATGTTTGGGGTGAAACACACCTCTGAAAGGAGAGAGAACTAAACCTGAGATTAGCAATTCTCAACTGGATGATAAGTGCATGTGCTGAGGGAGTTTTGTGTGACAGCTTTGAGAACAGTGTAAGGCCTGCCAGAAAGAGATGGTGATGATCTGAGGTACTTGCAGGCCTTTTGGGGTTCTCGGAGGAGATTCGCCCTCCTCAGCCTATGAGTTGGCTGGTTAAAGTCAGCTTACTGTCTCCCCCAAACACCTGTTACTTTCTGCTTACAGGCAGAGGCTCAGTCCAGCTAAATACTAAACTGGGGCTTAGGTTCCTAAAACTTGCCTCCATCTGAAAAGCAAGTTAGCCCATCCTTTTCCTGGACTTCGTAAGGCTGTGCATGGCTAATTTCATTAGATGCACCCATATTTAGTCAGAAGGTTCCCAACTGCTTAACTTTAATCCCATGTACTCATTCATAGGTGCCTATTCTGGGAAGGAGGGATGTGCCTGCATGTGTGTGTTTCCTTCTCATAGTGTTCGTTGTGGTATAGCTGAAGTCATCAGAAGTCCTTGAAGAAACTTTGAAGATTGGATGTTGCAGGAACTACAGCTTTATGCCTGATTAGTGTGTTGGGACATCAGTGATACATTAGGCAAACAATGGACAGGAACATCTAATGTTTCCTTTTGGCTCTGCATGCTCACAATGGAGGAGGCACTGTGCTAACCTGAGCTGGTGAATTCCTAAAGCTCCATGGGTTGTAGATGAATTTTGAGAGGGATTTGATATCATTATTACCTTGCCCATTGCCACTCAAATCCCCGGGTGGCCAGAGGGCTCCTGGCAGGTCTGGAGTGGAGAGGATCATGGCTATACCTGATGGACAATTTCCTATCTAATTTGGAGAAGGAACATGTTATCACACAGTATAGTAGAGCCAGTCTTGTTTGGAGCTATTTTTTGGCGGTTATTCAAGCAATATTAATTAAAGATTAAGTCACTGGACGCACTGCATAGATTCAGTAGCAAGCAAGCGTGGC
>NW_008671217.1:28283-36927 GCF_000695815.1 Acanthisitta chloris
TGTTTCCGCTATAATTCACTTGGAATCTGTAAGGTTTCCCAGGTCCTCTGTACAGATGCCAAATCAGAGTCACTTAAGAAATCTTTGACTTTGAAGATTAAATTATTTCCCCATTTTAATTATTGTACTAAGCAAAGAGTTGGTTGCAGTCCTATCAGAACCCATTTGTTGAAATAGAAAAACAAATTGCATTAGAGCAAAACTAAGGGTTTTTTTCACTTGGAATCTGTAAGGTTTCCCAGGTCCTCTGTACAGATGCCAAATCAGAGTCACTTAAGAAATCTTTGACTTTGAAGATTAAATTATTTCCCCATTTTAATTATTGTACTAAGCAAAGAGTTGGTTGCAGTCCTATCAGAACCCATTTGTTGAAATAGAAAAACAAATTGCATTAGAGCAAAACTAAGGGTTTTTTTCTTTATGGCACTCAGTCCCTTGCAGCATTGGAAGTGCAATAATAAACAGCTTTCCTGGTTTGGCCAGATGAGAAAAATTAGGTTAATTCGAGAGAAGAGGTGGTTAATAAAAATTGTTATTTGGGTTATAATGAACACATTCCTCTATTGCATGGAGCATATTTTGTGTTGGGGTGCAAAAGTGAGTGATGAAGTGTATTAGCACTGAAATACTGGTGAGTGTAGCCATGAGCAAAGGGTGACTGTGCAGTGGAAGCCCTGGGCCATTGTCAGATCCAGTGTTTGTCCTTCCTGGAGCCAGCATTGCACCTCTGAAATGTGTCCATTTGGCTCCTACTGATGGGAATATCTGCTAGCAAGTATGTTAAGAGGAATGACATGCTTGGCTTTCTTAGATGGGCAGATAATGGCTGCAGGAGAAAAAACAGTGTCCCATGTGTGGCAAAGAATTTGAGGGGGTAAAAGGTGGCAAGTACTGGTTTGACTGTTCATCAGGCTCATATTTTTAGTTTGCTTTAAGTGAAGTTCAGATTAGATTTTTTTTACATTTTTTTCCCTTTTTTTTCTGATATTTCTAGCTATCTTGGCTGTAGAAGAAAACACTGAACATGGCCAGAATGTAGTCAGATTTTTAAAAAAATGGAAGGCAAAATGAAAGAAACCTTTTTTTATTAACTGCTGTGAATGTATTTTGTTCCTTTTAGTCTAGCTCAGTGCAGGGAGATGGGCCAGAGGGGATAATCTTTTTGTGTGGTGACACAGTAGCACAAAAGACTTCAGTTTCCAGAAGATGCACACGAGGAGTCACGAATTTGTGGAAATATTCCTGTTCTAGTTAGGCGTATTGGCATGCACTTTGTTTTTGAAATGGCTGCTCTTGTTGGGAAGAAAAGGAAAATTTATTAGAACCATGAAGTTTCTTTGTCTTTTGGTAGACCAGTGGGTAAAGTGAAAAAGCTGCAGTTTTAATTTTATTCAGGTGGGAGAGATGAAGCACTCAAAAGTTATGTTCTCCTCAGGCTGCTGATGAGCAGTGAACAGGTAACCAGTAGTCCTTGCATACTGGGTGCATCATCAGATAACAGTCATAGGCCCAAGTGCTTCTCATTAAAACTACTGTATAAATTCCTGTTCAAACATAGCGATTCAAAGCATACTGAAAAATTTGAACAAAGATAGATCTATCCTCATCCTCCCACTTTCATGAGATGCTAGAGAAGTCACAGGTCTGGAGATACTGAGATGCTTTCAGTACTCAGTTCCCGAGCTGGATAATTGCCTGCCTGGAGATGATTCCAGCATGTAATTTTTATGTGGCTTCATGTCTTGGACTTGCCCAGGGTTGCTAAATACACTGACACTGTTGCTGGTGCAGAGGCATTTCAGTTGCCAGCAATTTGGCTTCTTTGCAGCTGAGGAATAACAACGTTCAGAGTCAAACAGAGAGACCTTCACAGACATGTTATAGAGAGGGCTTAGGGAGGCAGGGAGGTTGGTATGCAACATCCAGGCACAATCTCAGCCTCTGAAGGAGGAGTACAGCCACCTTCCCAGCCATGTTGTGCAGCCTGTGTGCCACAATTCAGCATGCTGATAGCCTGGCAAGCAGCCTGCGTGAGAAGGACTTGGGTGGATGCTAAATTTGCGGTGTCCTGTTTCAGGACACTCAGCATTGGACACTGCAGGTGTGTTACTGTTGAATGAAATTGGGTTTACTCATTACAGATACCCCGAGCAGGTTTTCGTATTTGGCAAAAGAGCTGAGTGGAACTTGGCACATGATCAGAGCACTTGCAATGAGCTAGAAAGTTGGTGGAGAGGTACTTGATAATGCTGTAAAACTAAAAGGGGATGCTTTTCTCTCCACAGTTACACAAAACTTAAACTGCAGGTGACTCCAGAAGGGCGCATTCCTCTGAAGAAGTAAGTGCTGTTCCCCTTCCTTACCATGTAGTCACTGCTGACCTTTGAGTGTGAATATATGTTTGGGATGAGCATGTGGCCCCTGTGTTTAGAATAATCATTTTATCATCTGTTTATGACACATATTGCAGGAAAGCATGGCCAGTGATACTTGGGATGTCTCTGTTCAAATACCTTTGGCTGTAGACTGCCCTTGTGGTCTTCAGCAAGATATTCTGCTTTTCAGGCCTTCTTTGTTCTACTTGTAGTATTAAAAAAACCCATAATCTTTTTACCTCAGAGACATGTCTTGAGGGTAAATAGATTCAAATCGCATGGTGCTGGGGTAATGCGAAGAGACCAGTGGTGACTTTCTCAAATAACTTTGGGCTTCCATGGAGTAGAGTTAAACTCATTTGTGAGCACCAACAAACTCACCTCTGTTACTGAGCAGCCAGCAGATGGAAATAAATAGCTAAAGATGTGATAGTCTGGGAAGGCACATGAGCCATCAAGGCATGTATTAAGCCAATTGCCTGTTTTCTTTTCATTTTGCAGCATATATCGCTTGTTCTCCTCTGACAGAAAACGGGTAGAGACCGCGTTAGAAGCTTGTAATCTTCCATCTTCCAGGGTAAGCATCTGCATTCATTCAGATAAGTGTTGCTTGCATTAGGTGGTGTTGGGTCTCTACTGACAGTTTGTTCAAGGCTGATCATGCTGTGCTGGCTTTGCTGCTGGATAGGTCCCCAGTAGCAGGTCTTTCTTTCCTGCAGCAAAGTTTCTGGTACCCCTCTGCAAATCAGTACCTTTGATTTGAAGTTGTTTAGGGACCAGGAGCACCTGGGAAAAGCATGAATGGATTAAAAGAAAGGGCAGGGATTGCGTGACCTGTCCTGGGGAAATCCTGTGAGGACGCATTAAGAACTGGTGACAATTTTTGAGGCATGATTTCAGAACAGTGGTAGCTCAAGATGTAGCTAATGGTGTAGTCTGTTTCTTTCTCACAATGGTAAATCTATAGCTCGAGGTAAGTGGCAAGCTAAACTCACTGTAGCTTATCTAAAAGGTGCATGGAGTAAATGTTGAAGTGCTGCAGCTGTGAAAGTTGCTAATGCTGTGAGGATCCTGTCATTGTATGCTGCTAATCCAGGAACTGTCCTCAGCCCAGAGCATTTGCAGGATGGTACCTCACTCTCAAGACAGCTTTATTCCGAAGGAATGAGCTCAGCCAGGTGTTTCTAGTTAATTCTGGAGTGAAGATGTCCTTAGTCACACAATCACAGAATGGGCGAGGTTGCAAGGGATCACAGTGGGTCATGTGGTCCAGAGCTTTCCTCACAGGTGAAGATTCTCCTCCAAACAGCTTCTTACAGGACAATTTCTAAGTTTAGGGGTCTAAGACGTGGGGCAGAACTGTTCTGTAGCAGAGGAGAGCCTGCATCTCCTGCTCCCTTCTCTTGTAAAATACTCTGTGCTGTGATATTTTCTTCAAGTTTGCTTCCACAGTGGTTTAATAGAGCCAATTCCTACATCTTCAGAAGGGCAATGGAGTAAAATCTTCACAAGCCAAACCTCAGATACCTCTTAAAATGAGATCTTGCTCCATAGGTTTGAGAGCTTAATTCCATAAAATTCCAAGGAATGTCTGTAGAGTAGGTAAAAAAAGATTGTAATATAATCTTGCCTGAAGTAAGGTAGTGAGGTTAGAAACATGGAAAGAATAATTTTAAAGATGAGTTTTCATTTAATTGTTAGCAAACAAGACAAGATGTGAAAAAAAATCTCTGAGGCTTTGCTTTCTAAATCACTTGATTTATTACTTCCGTTTACTACATATCTCTGAAAAGAAAATCTAAATATCACTGGGGCCCTTGAAAGAAACTGCAGCCTTTTTCTGCTATTTGTTTAAGTAGAGCCAATTTTACATACACATCGCTGGATGCTTGTTGCTGGGATACCATCTTGAAAATTATTCATGGTAGAAAGTAGATCCTTTCTTTAGCTGGGACAAAAGAGAAATGCACTGCATGCACCAAAGAAAACTGTGCTGATCATCTTTGAAAAGTATTTTAGAAGCATGAAACTGAATCTCAGGGAGGAAATGGAGTAGAAGAAAATCAGAGCTTCAACTGCAACTCTTTTCCTTTGTGCTCCTGTTCATTGGAACAAGTAAGATTCTTACCTTCAGCTTCCAGCTTTTCTGTCCTGTTGTACTGCAGGACAAGTGGTGTTCCTGTAAAGCCTTGGAAGAGCAGTGGACTCCAGCAGCATAGAAGGCATGGATATCAAGGAGTCTTCCTCAGCAAAATTGCACCAAATTCTTCAGAGAATTCATGAAAGTCTCTCGTGGACATTAACAGCTTAGGCTCTTTAGTTTTTCATGTTGATGCTTCATGTGTGTGCTTGCCAGGACACCTCATGGGAAAACATGTAGGCACTACATTTAGTGAGAGAGGAGAAAGAGTTCTCATTGCCTGGAAATTTTTTTTCATCCTGGTGTAGAAGAATAGCACCAAAGAGGCTCCCCAGGAGTGCCAAAAATAAACCCTTTATTTCTTATTTAAGGACCTTAACAAGGGATGGATTGTCTGCAGTGCTGAGCACTCCAGCCCTGATTGAGTCAAGCAGCAGAGTGTAACTGCAGTGGGATGACCCATTGACTTAAGTCAAGCATGTTTTCAAAGCATGGATTGATTTATTTCTGCATTTTTGGCTCAGAACTGGCCTATGTAGAGTCTGGCAGGACTAAACCCTGTGTAATCTGATTTTTGGTAGCATTCATAATCCAGCAGATCTGAAAGCATAGGAATATTTAAATAAATGTGCAAACAAAGTTTTGATGTATGCCAATGCATTTCTGAGTTTGGCATCTGATTGTCCTATGATTTTTTAAAAAACCTACTACTTTTTGGGACTACTTTTTGGGAAGGGGATTGCTTTTTATTATTGTTGGATATTTTTGGTTTTGTTTTGGTTAAAGGTACCTTAAGTAGAATTTGAAGAGCTGTATTTTAGTCACCCTTTTGACTGTGAAGACTGGTTTCTGCCTTCCAGTTAATGTAGAGGTTCACGATGAAGCACCAGTGAACTTGACTGTTAAAATACAATAACCAGTTATGTAGTCCTGTCTGTGCAAATAATCTGAATTGGTTCTAATGCTGCCAAATATGTAACAGACTGGGTACAGATGTTACCAAAACAGGCAGGTTACCAGACAAACCATAAATCAACAGTGCTTGAAATTAGTAGCCTTAATCACAGAATAAAATTGAATGCCAATATTAAGCAAAGCTGGAAATGAGTGGTGCTGTCATGTGGTACAGAAAGTTTGTGCTTTGTTCATTGGTCTCAAAAAAGAGATCAGCACATAAGGTGTGTGGGTGGTTCCGCTGAAATGTGGATGGCTCAGACCAGGCTGAGGAAGGGGGCAGTGTATTTTAATCCCTTACGGCAGACAGGCTTTGGAAATCCAAATATAGTTGTCTGAGGTTGTGTCTGAGGTGGCAAATGCTCGCATCAAGGCTTTCATCTCCCATCTAGATATTTGAGGTTTCTAGCCCACTGATTATGTTATGGTAGGAAATAGTTATTAAAAGTTTCTGTAATTACCCTGAAGACTTATGTTGGTCATCCCCTTTGCAGCACGTGTTTGGAGATACAGAGAGGGAAACTGAAGTATGTTTTCTTAATTGGAACTGAGTGGCAAATCAAAGCCTGTATCTCAGTTATTGGAAGAGACTCACATTTGTTCATCTGAGCACCTTCAAATCCTCTGTAATGGAAAAAATATAGTGGGTCAATGGGAGAATGTAGTTCTGTGGTAATTACAGAATCAATATTTAAAATGCCCTTAGGAAGAGCACTGAATGAGGAGCAGTGGCCTCCTGAACAGGGGTTATAGGCAGAGGGAACGGGGGAAAATGGAGTGCCAGCTCTAAGAAGAAGATCCACCATCTTTGAGAGTCCTGACCTTTAGGGAAACATAGGTATCAGCAGTCCTATTCTCAGTCAAAAGCTCTGCAGCTCAGATTTATCCAAGTGTTGTGGGTGCAGGTTTGCACACAGCTCAGTGTCACCGGCAGCCGTAGCTGAAAGGAGTTATTTCCATCCTCCACCTTCAGGTTTCCAACTTCTGCATCCACCCTTGCACTGGATTTAGTAGTTGTGCCGTTGGCAGGTTACCTGCTTCAGCAAGCTGATCCCACGTTAAAATGCACAAGATGGTTTTGACCGGGTAAGGTCTGAACCAGTTCACCCTGCAGCCACTCGGTCTGCCAAATAAAGGAAGGCATGAGGATGTGATGGCTGGTGACCTTGGAATGTTGGAGCCAGGGGATGGGTACCCAGGTGGAGCAGTGAAACAGGCTAGCTCAGTCTGAGCATGAGCCAGGTCAGGTTCAATCTGAGCTTGTGAACTGAAACACTGAGCAATGGTCACACAATAAAACCCTCTTGAGCCTCTGCTCCATAGCTGAAACGAGACAAAGCGACGCCTGTGGCATTCATTTATTTATTTAAACCTAAACCAGGAAAAATATAGTAAAGTTTCCTTCTGTCTGACAATGGCTCAAATCGACACTTCTGGTTTCCTTGGTAACGGTATTAAACAGGCAGAATATATACAAGCGCCGATTTCCCCCTCAGCAGCTCTCTTTGGAGACAACCAGGTTCTGATGGTGTTTTCAGAGAATGGCTTTGTGTCCAAGTTGCAATTTTCCTCCTCCAGTTCATCAGATTTGGGAATTATTTTGGGGCTGTGCAGAGGCATCACGTGGGCCCATGGTGCTCCAGGAGCTATGTCATAGCTTTGGACAAAGGACACTCAAGCTTCATGCAAAGGACCTAGCCAGTCCAGTAATGGGAGTGAGCTGAGGGGCTTCATGGGGACTGATACACCTATTTATGCTATAAATAAGGGGTTAGATGGGGGGATGTCCCTTCCTTTTTCTTCACAGGTGCTCAGAGGAAGAGGTAGCTTTGCCTTATGGAAGCTGATAAATGTGTTTTCTATGCTTTTGTAAAGATGTACTCTTTAAGCTGCTCTGTTTTTCAGGGGAATTTATTATTCTGCAGAATCTGGGCTCCTAGGCTGCAGGAAGGAAATCCAAAGAATCCAAATAATGAATGATCTGTTTACAAAGACCATATAAAAGTGCTATGTTGCTCTTTCACTGTTTTTCTCCTCATTTCACAGAATGATTCAATCCCTCAAGATGACTTCACGCCAGACGTGTACAGAGTGTTCTTAAACAACCTCTGCCCTCGGCCTGAGATCGACCACATCTTTTCCGAGTTGTAAGAAAAAACACTCATTTATTTATTTATTTACCCCATTCACTGATTTTTCTGGGCTGAGGATGGCAAAGTAGGTTATTTAGACTATAGCAACATACAGTGCTTGCCACTAACAGATTTAAATATCAAAGAGGGCTGTTGCTTAACCTTGGATCAAGGGTTCCTTCTCTCCCAGGCTTTTGCCTCCATTTCTAATGGCTGGAGTTTGAAAGTAATTTGTTCCTAGAGGAGCAGGACTGCCGGGTCATGGTTTTCTGTATGAACCAAGATAGTTTAGGCTTCCAAGAAAGTAAAGAAAGAATAGTAATAAGCAATACCAGCATGCAATAAGCATGAGGATATGTATAATCACCTCCAAAAGCTTAATTAGGAGTTGCAAAAAATTGCAGTAACTTTTAGGATTTGTGTACCATGAATTCACACCATGAAATTAAATTAGCAGACAGCTACAGCTGATTTCATACGTTCAGTTACAAGCTCTGCAACTCATGGTGCTTCTATCCCTTGCAGCAATTCATGTACTTCCCAGTTTCAGCAGAGCCTGATCAATGGAGTCAGAACACAAAGCAATACACAAGCAAAGCAATTTCCAAAATACATCCCAAGACCACCAAAGCAATTAGTGAACATATATTTGCAATATGGCCGTGCTCATATATTCCTTTGAGGCTTGTTCTCTCTAAGGTTGAGGTTTCAGAGGAACACAAGCTTGTCCGAATTTGCTCCCACTAAACCTATGGCAGGCTTTCCATTGCTTTCTGGCAGAGTGAAGTAGGCCAGTCCCGAGTGCTATAGACAACCCTGAGCACGTCACCTGGCTTGGAGGCTTCCTGGATCTCCATCTGGGTACAACTTGTACCCAAACTCTGCTCTTTTTACTGGCTCTCTAAATAGGTGCCTTTTTGCTTGCTTTGCAGAGTGCTTCACAGTTTTTAGCAGGTTTCTAAAGAAAACACCCAAGCGAATACTAGAATAATGAACTCAGGGCTGCAGTTATTCAGCAGTAAACACAAATAGTTGGGCCAGGA
>NW_008671217.1:36941-40724 GCF_000695815.1 Acanthisitta chloris
GCTCAGGATTGAATTCCACATCATTTTCTCTTTTGCTTTTTAAAATAGCTTAATTCTAGGAATTCAGAGGAATGAAAGGCTTTTAGCATTGCTCTAAGTCTTCCCGTTGATGTCAGTAATGCTGAACATTTTGAAAGATCTTCCTCCTAGATGTTTGATGAAGAATCTTTGCAATTACATCCTGGCAAAATGAGTTAGTCCAGAGACACGGTGGAACAATGATTTTGTTGTTTGATAGTTTGAATCTTGTTTCAGTTTCCCTGGGAAGTTTCAGAACATTGACCAAGATCTCAAGGAAATGTATTTTAATGACTTCACTGTTGTTTTAATTTTCCTCTAGTGGTGCCAAGAGCAAACCATACCTTACTGTTGATCAGATGATGGAATTTATAAATTTGAAGCAACGTGATCCACGGTTAAATGAAATCCTTTATCCGCCACTAAAACAAGAACAAGTTCAACAGCTGATTGAGAAGTATGAACCCAACAGCAATCTAGCAAAAAAAGGTCAGTGTTTCTTACACTCTAGCTGTACTCAGTTTCTGATTTGAAACAGTAGCTCAATTTTCCTACAGCACATGCTAAAGCAAAATTTGGTTCAAAATGAAATTGCATTTCCAGCTGCTTTTTGGATCGCACAAGTCTGTGAGGCATCGTGTGGTGTGTTTTCAAATGTGTTTGGTTGGGATCAGTTTAGGAAGGATGGGGCTGGTTTCAGTATTTTCTTTTTTGGTGTATGTGATTGATAGAACAGTTGCTCTGCAATGTGAAGTTCAGCAGAAACCTCACTATCACAATGATTGTTTAACAGCATCTGACATGTAAAATTTAAAGGAAAAAAGCAGTGACAATGAAACTAAGAACATGATAATTCTATCATGTAATAATGGTATTAAGTCCAGCCCTCTAGTTTTGGATAAAGTGGTATACAAAGGAAGATGTGAGATCAGCTCAGTGTATTTCGTGCTATAATCACAGAAAATTCCCTTTTGAAAATCTCAAGTGTTGTCAGGACTTAACTGGGCATTCTGCCAAAAACAGTCAGAGAACTCCTGCTCACATCTCTGCAGATTTTTGCTACCACCACAAGTCTTAAAATAGCATCGGATTTGTGTCTGCATCCTGATTTATTCCAGTCCACATATCCTAACAATTACCCCAGCTTTTAATGCATTTACACCTTACAAATTTTAGGAAGTCTAATATGAAAAAAATGGTTTGGTTCAGAGATTGTGGATCCAGAGGCCACACAGAGCCATCTTTCCCAAAAGCCTAGAGGGCAACTGAAGGCACTCCTGCCCCTCTCCTGGTAAGCCTTCTGACCTTGGCATCTTCCTGAAGGAAACCTGTAGCTCTTAATGCTGCAGTCAATGTTCTCTCAAGGCAAAACACTTCTAATTTTTCTCATAAGGCTTCTTATTTTTTCTAATCCAATCAAATTTAGTGTTTCCAGAGGTTTTGCTGGAGGGCTGAATCCTGCTTCTTTGTCATATTTATGCAAACTGTCTTTTGACGTCAGCAGAAACACTGGTGTGAGTAAGTGAAAACACCTTGTGACCTCCTCTCTCATCTCTGCAAATATTAGAATAGTCCTCTGTGCTTACCTTATTTCACATCAGCGACAGGAAAGTCTGTTACCTAAAAGATCATTCTTGTTACCCAAATATTGGCACTCCATATAAACCAAATAAAGGATTTATTAGAATGAGGCGTACTGGTGTGCTAGCAGAACACCAAAGTCAAAATGAAATCACCTTCTGACTAGCAGTAAGGAGGAAGCATGAATAAGGCTGCTGTGGTGGTGTTTGCCCTCACTCTCCAAGTAGGCTTTGTGGGACTTCTCCAGTTTACCCTTATTTACCTTGGTGCACTCATTTGCTGCAGGCACTTGCTTTTCCATAGGTGCCTCTCTTCCTGGGTGTGATTTATATTGCTCCTGAAGAGTCAGTTCTCACTGAAGATGCTTACTTTAACAAGGGAAAGGCAGGTCATGAGAGTTAGTTCCTTTTGTGGAATTATTGTGGGGCCTTCTCCTTCTTCAGACTTGTGCACTGAGATCCAGTTTGCACAGCTTGTGAGCCACCTCTGTGCTGAAGACACCACCTCCTATAGCACCCTGTCTGGCAGCTGAGCTGCAGCAATTGGCACATGCTTCAGTGCAAATCCCAAGCTTACTGTGTTAAAATGACAGGAATTGGCTAATCAGGAATGACATGGGGACACAATATTTTCTGTACATCTGCTCTGAGTTGAGAATGCAATTCACTGTATATTAAATGAAGTGTAGGTGTGCACTCAATCCTACACTTATAGAATAATTGACAAAAAAAAGCTTCATGTCTATAAAACGTCACCAAAATGTAACTGCAGATTTACAAAAGTGGTTTAACCATACAATATGGTGTTCTGTAAAAGGGATTGTCACTCAGGCTTTCTGCTGCCTGGAAGGACAATTCTCAATGTTGCTGAAGTGAAATTTCCAGACAGTTCTTGGCCAGAACCATGAACACAGGTACCTAGGCAACTTCTGAGAGTGTGATGCACATGCTTCTTGGCAAATAAAATTTTATGCATTAAGAAGTCCTTTTAAATAAAATTAGGGATTTTCCTTGGAAACTTAAATCCAAATCTGTAAAATGGAAACTGTGTGCCTTTGTCCAACACCTGTCTCCTTGCTCCCAAAACCCTCTTTGGACAGTTCTAGACCTTCACTCGTCTGATGATTGTTCTTTCTCATTTCCTGTCTGAGCTCATTATCTGTGCACATCCACTGCACAATATTATCTTTTAATTATTCTCTCATTGCTAAATAAATTAATTTCTACCAAGCTGTCTGTATTGTCTCTTAACTTTCACAGCATTAGTCAAACACTTTTGACATGTCATACTTTCTCTGATCACCAATATAGCCCTTTTGTTGTACCTGTTGCTGCTCAACTATAGTATTCTGAATACAGTAAATCAGAGCTGTCCATTACATTTTAAACTTTGACAACATGGTTCCTCAGGTACCTCATAAAATCAAACTCCAATGTGGTTGCTGGTTAAGTTCCTTAGCTTGCAGAATTGTGAGTAAAAAGGCTGCCCGTGTTCTTGCTTGTCACTGACATATTTTTAGGTGTATTTATTGCTGGGAGTGATTGAGGTTTTTCAAAATCAGCAGATACACAGGCTTAACATCTACATAGGTTAACTATCAGGAGTGGTAGTCTATTGTGGTTGAAGCAAGCTGTTGTGATTAATGCTTTGTGTCATATGGTGAAGGAGATTAATGCTCTGTGTGTAGTGTGTTTCCTTATCAGGTGGAAGCAGGAGGAAGTCCGTGGTACTGCTGAGCAGTCTCTTTCTGTCAGCAGAAGTGTGCTGAGGGCACTGTTAGGGCTGGTGAAGTACCATCTTGCCGTTTGGTACTTTCAGGCTGTAAAGATTGGCAGTGGGTGGCTACATAACTGCTAGGTGTATTCCCTTTGAAGTAACTGTGTTGATAATAGGCTGATATCAATAAATTGATTGCCAAGGAATTGACCAGGAATTTCCTTACTTGCTTTTGCTTTTAAGAAGGCATATATCCAAGTAAGTTGTCTCTGCTTGCAGTGTCCAGGCTCCCCGGAGCGATAGTCCTGGTCTCTAGAATTGTGGGAAATTTACCATACAAGTTTGTTTCACATTCTGCAGGAGAATGCTGGTTCTTCCTTACCTGATGATGCATTTAATTTCTAAAAGTTTCTGAGTTCAAAAGGACGCTGGTGCTTTGAGAACTCAAATCCCACTGTCTCAGTTTAA
>NW_008671217.1:40741-66208 GCF_000695815.1 Acanthisitta chloris
GTTAAGTGCTAACCACTGAGCAATAGCCTTGGCTCTAGGGGCATCCTGTGTCTCTTGAAGAATCTAAGCTTGCAAGAATAGCTTACCCATGTACCAGACTAACAATGAAGAACATGAAACCAGGGACTGCTAGGGAAAGGAGATGTGAAAAAGCAAGAGCTATAAAATATTTGCTTCCCACCATGGTCTTTGGTGGGAGCAAGACAAGGGTTAAGTTATTCAATAGCCTTGGCTCTAGGGGCATCCTGTGTCTCTTGAAGAATCTAAGCTTGCAAGAATAGCTTACCCATGTACCAGACTAACAATGAAGAACATGAAACCAGGGACTGCTAGGGAAAGGAGATGTGAAAAAGCAAGAGCTATAAAATATTTGCTTCCCACCATGGTCTTTGGTGGGAGCAAGACAAGGGTTAAGTTATTATCAGCCATTATTTTTACAGTGGTTTTTATCGTGTAAGCTTTAAAAATAGAGTCTGGAAGGGCTTTGGAGATTTTTCCTGGGCAATAGATGTGTACACAGATTGTACTTACTAGAAGACATCTTTAAATAATGGCATAAAAATGTTGATTTTTTTCTCTTAAGAATGCATTCATTTAAATACCATCTCTGCTTATTTAAAGGGACAAACCTTTAGATCTGAATGGAGGGAATAAAAACCCTTTGCTCTTACATTTTACAGCACTTCTTTCTCCAGATTTTCCCAGCTTTACCTATTTGGAAATGCTCTGTGTCAGTTTTGGTTAGACACGGATTTAGAAGGATTGTAGTGGAGCTGGCTCCACAACTCTCTTTGAATTCCACTGTTAATTCTGTTTCCCTAGTGTGCATTTATTGGTACTTGTGCTGAGTTTTTCTTAGGTAATGAAATAAAATAAGCAATTAGTGTTAGGTTAAGATATACTTCTCATGGCAGCCGTAACACCACGCAGTATTCACTTCAGCACAAATGTGTTGTTCTTTTCTTAAACATCAATACATTTTAAATATTTTCATCCCACCACGTGAGATTTACCTTTTAGTAACTCGTTAAGAATAATTACACATTGGAGTCTTTTGATGGCAGAAGGGGGTCATTTCCTAGGCAACAGATTTTAATGGCAAAATCAAGTACGGTGCAACCATGGCTCTACTGTTTAAGACATATTTCATGACATTTAAAGCGTGGATTCTCATGTAGAAAATATTCAGGCAAATGATAGGGGCTTCTGGCATAAAACATTTGTAGGAAGTGTTAGAAAATGGTTGAAATTCTTAAGCTTCCTAACTGTAACCCTGTAAAGTAAGAATAATTACCAAAAAAACCCATTAACTTTGGGATTTTCAGTGCTTTCCAGCATTCCAGTTGTACAAGAGAAGGGCTCTCAGCATTCTCATTCTCAAATGATGACAGAACAATAGATCCCAGGCGTGATTTATTACTCTTTAAAATGTTCAAGCCACACCAAAATGATAATCTATCCCATGCTGTCAGTAACAAGTGCGAAGTTAGGTAGCTTACCAGAAAGCCTTTTTAAAAAATATTTTTAGAAAAATAAATATGTGCATATATATATGTGCAACCAATGTTAGTATGGATAAGGTATCACCATAAATAAGTTGATGGAAACTATACTTGTCAAAATAACTTTGCAAAATATGTTTCTGTAATACACTGCATTTTCTTTTTTAGGAGCTTGTTTTTGAGTTACTAGTTAAGCTGTAAAATTCATTTCAGATCTTGCAGTTATTTGATTGCATCTCAAGTAAAAGACTAAATGTAAGGATCCTTTAGAATATTATGTTCCTGTAACAACTTGATAACAAAATCGTGTGGACTAGTAATAATGGATTTTGCAACAATGAACATAGACAAAGAGTATGTAGCTTAGTAAAAAGCAGAAGTTTTAACATACTGTTCTTTGGTTGCATTTTAAAAGTGTAGGAACCAGTTTGGATCTGAGACCCATGTGCATATGTATGGAGTTAGATTGTGCTGTTGGCAGTAGAGTTAATGAAAATGTCAAAAATACAAGGAGGGCATGTTTCCTAATCTTCTGTGTATGATACAGATACTTTGGAAGATGCAGGAGCTTTGTGGCAGTTTGTTTTGGAATTGGTATCTGGTGCCAGGAATAGCTGCACTGATATCAGTCAAATGGTGCTGAATGGAGAATAGCCACACTTCTTGTGCCATTTGCATCTTCAAACTGCAGAGCATAAACTAATCATAATTCAATTTCAACAGTCAGACCAGACCTGTGCTAAAGAATATGGAAGCTGACCATAGCACTGACTCTTGTCCCACATCCTGGAAACCAGAGAGACCACCTGCTGCACCCCAGGCTCAGACCATACAGGCAGACTTTAACCCTATGTCCTAACACTGAAAGTGGATGAAAGAACCAGGGGTGACAGGACCATAAAGCAAACATGAGAAGAGTGTTTGGAGTCTACGTAGAACTGCATTATTCCCTTCAGCTGGAGCTTTTGCTCAGAGATAAGAGAGTCTTATGTCAATGCTGCGTCTCGGGGGTTGTGGAGACGTATTTATTTGTGCTGCTGCCTGCCTGTATTGTGTTTGACTCTGCCTCAGACTATCAGAGCCTGTAAATAGAAAACTTGGTCTAAAAGTAAAACTGTTTTTTTGCACTTGTTGCTGTTTTACTGCCTCTTCTGTGGAACACAAGGAGGTATTCAATTTTAGCAGCAGGATTTATTATTTGAAGATGAATATCAGATAAAGTTTACTTTTGAAAACATAAAGCAGCATGGACTCAAGTACTGAAGGAAACTTTGAATAAACATTGTGGGGTTTGACTCTTCATTATGTACAAATGTAGTGCTTTCAGCTGCAGAGGGCCCCTGAGGACACAGGGACTGAAGACTGCTGTGATCCAGCAGGTGACATCTAGAATTGGTGGCAGAAGAGCTTGGTTTTTCTGGCTCTACCACAAATGAGCTCATTGCCATTTGGCTATCCCCTTTTAGGTGTCATTTGTTTTTTGCCTTATCCTTTGGTCGGCTCGACTAAATAGGCAGTCAGTCTGTGCTTTGAGGAGCCAGCAATGATCTGTGAGTCTTCTGGTGTGTATGGTATCTGTCATAACAGGGCTCTTAACATAGTTGGAGTATGTGCACTACTATAATACAGCAGCCATATGAGGAAGTTTCCCTTATAATGTCAGATGTAATCATCTAACAATATCCTTTAGCTGGAATATGACTGTAGCCTATAAATACACCAGGGTTAAACGCAAGGGAGGCAGAAAGAAGTGGTAAACTAAAGGACAATGTTGGCAGAAGAACACAGAGGGATCAAGTGGCCTTGAATAAATTTAGGCTGGAAATTGAGAGAACTTTCCTAACAATGTGGTCCTGGCACAGACTATCAGAGGTAGTAAAGCAAGCAAAAAAAGCAATTGTTATTAAGATAGAGCTCAATTTGTTTATGAAAGGGATTGTCCACTGCAATGCATGCAGCTGCAGAAACAAGTTTAAAGAACAGACAAGGAAGGCTCTTTAAAGGGACTGAGGTCCCTTTTTTTCAGTGTAACTGTCTTTACATTGCCATATCTTTATCCTTTTCCATTTTTTTAATATTAATGTTTTGTTCAGCTGTAGGAGTTTCTGGACATAAAAATATTAGCTGCAATGGGGTTTTTTTAGATTTTTTTTCACCACTTATAGTAAATTTACACTCTAATCTTTTTCTCTTCCCATTATACTGCAGGACAGTCTTTTTGGCAAGTGTATTACTAGCTTATGTAGAGAAGTATTGCTTAAGGGAAAAACTGTATATTTTTAGGTGTCTTTTAATGCAACTTAGCAGTTGGAAGTAAGCCAACATTTAACATTATTCCATCTCCCAGGATCACTCTGAGGCATTCTATAGAGGGTGCTTTTCAGATGTTTGGGAAGACTGTGACATATTCCAGTAATGCCCCTCTTTCAAGTCTGTCAGAAATAACTATAGTATTGCTGGGATTAATGGTATTTTTATCTGTCTGATTTAAAATCTTTCCACTTTCCTAGTTGTCTGCCTTTGAAATGTGCCATGTTGTAAAGTGCTCATTCCACTGCTAGCTAGGAACTTGTGTGAAGGTGGTTTTGTAGTGTTTTTATAGATTTAATTGAATCTAAACTATCTGTCGTTTCATATCCTGTAAGTGATACCCTGTCTGAAACAGTTTCTACTACATCTCTGCTGAAAAGTCAAGAGCAGCTAGGGCATGGGCTTGTATCTGTAAGACCCTGCAATGGCACAAACTTTCTGCCCACAGTAATTTTTTTAAGTGTCTGCTGGGACACCTGGGTGTGGCTCACTGTGTTTACCTGTGTTGAATTTGCCCTAATACACTGAATGAGAGCTGCCCAGGTGCTGGGGACCTTAGCACCTCCTTCTCCTGGATCATGTTCCAGACCTCAACTGAAGCCCAGAGCAGCAGCTATGTTTGCATGTAGACAATGGTTATGGTGGGAAAGTAGGTTCCTTGACACTCTTTTACATTGCTGTGTTGCTCTGTATTATTTTGCAGTGTCGGCTGAATTCATCAGGATTCAGATTCATTGGAGATTTTAATAGTCGAGGCCCTGCTCTTGGATGAGAACCTGGAAGACAGTAGCTGAGGCTAATATTAAGCCTCTACAAACCAGGCCAATGCTTTTAAGCAAAACTGAATTTGGACAGGGAACAAAAAAGAAACGTCAGAAAATGCCTGCCAAGGAATAAGCTGCAGTCTAGTGTGGTTCTCTGGCTAACTTTAGATGTAGCATTTCTTTACAGTCCATCCTGGAGGTGGAGCCAACCACCTTGCTTCAGTCTTGGGATTTAGGAAAGATTGGTTGCTTATCTACATCAGAGTGTGATTTCCTCCCACTCCTTAGGAACTGCTGGCTATTCAAATTTGTATATATCTGTCTGCTGAAGTTTTAGAAACAGTTCAAGACTTGTGTTCCTTAACACAAAACCTCTGCTTGTGAGAATATCTGAACTGTGGCAATGCTTTCTAACAGTAGATGTTTTTAAAGCTGCTCTGGACTTTTAAGGGATCAATATCCATTAAAATAAATGTGTTCTCAACATATAAATTTTGAGGAAGAGAAAATGTTGAGTGTTTAAAGTCTTCACTGCTTAGGTGTGTATTTTGCTGTTTTCTAGCACTATTAGAGAAAAATACATCATTTCATAGGCTGTAGCCCCTGTGGGTTAGAACCCTTCCTTCTGGGAGTTTGAAAATGGCTGAAAAAGCCTGTGACTGCTAATGAAATAAGTAAATAAATAGCATGCTCAGTGTTGCACACTGGCTTTAAGATCTTGTTAAACATGATGGCTCATGCTTACAGGCACAAGAGAGATTTGGAAATCTGTTTCTTCTCAGGTGACACTCCATCTTCCTTTCCCCTTGGAGATGGTAGTGACCTTGGAGTGCTCCTGAAGTTCTAATCCTGATAGAAGTATGAGGTTTGCTATTTGGCATGGCTTGCCTAGAAGCTCATAGGAAATATTTCCTTCCTGCAGTGAACTAAGTGTCTTGGGCTGCAGTATCTCATCTGAAAGTTCAGAAAAGGGGTTTTCCATCTGCAAACATTTCCTTGCCCAAAAAAAATTTAAAAATGGTATCCGCTCTTGGTTTTCTCTGTGCAGTGGTACCGATGATTAAACGATATGATAGTTTCATTAGAATGACAAGTATTTCTGATCTGAACATGCTGAACTCTGCTTTACTTGGTTCATGGTCCTTCGTCTGCACAATGTTCTGGATCTCAGTATCCTTGGGCATATGATATTCTGCTCTTTTATGTGGACTACTTAAGCACAACATGTTTACCTTGCCATGTTTTCCCTCTCCAACTGCTTGTCATTCAGTAAGCACTTACTTCTGATCTTGTATCAGAGTTAGCATTCTCTTGATATTCAGATTTCCCTGTGTCTCATTACAGAATACCCATTCAAAGGTAGAGCAAGGAATCTTCCCTGTTCCTTCCTTACTGAGTGAGTTTTCATTTCTTTTTTAAGAACTTGTTACCAAAGGCAGCTTGTTTTGGTTTGTGGTCAGATAACTGTCTAATTACAGAAAGTATTTGTGCAAGTGTAACTGAGGCCAGAATTGGATCCATTATGTTTTTCTTTAAGTTTAGAGAACTGAAATGAAATTTGAACACAACAGGATATTGTCCTGGTTTGATTTTAAAGATTTAAGCAATGAAACAAGCAACATATCTATTGCAAGACTGGTTTTTTAGCACAGTTAGTTGTAGCACTGCCAGGCTTATTCAGACACTCACCCCAAGTTTTCTGCTGCTTACTCTGATCTCATTAACTGTTTCTGCCTTTGGCCACTGTAACTGTTCTTCCTTACCCTTATCACTTATGTTTAAAACACTTGTTGACTAGTATGTGATTGCCACTTCAGCTTTTCATGTTTGATATTTCTTGTTTTGGCATATATTATGGCATATTTATAACACTTCTCTAAATAGTCTTCTGTGTACAGACATGTTTCTCATACTAAGTAGTCAAAACCTAGTTACAAGACTGGGTGCAGTGTCAGTGGTCCCATTATGACCCTTGATGTTGTTAGTACTAAAGTAATTTAAGCATAACTTCTGGCCATTGAACCTGTAGGACTGACTGTATGGTTTAGGTTTAGCTATGGATACATGTGTTGATGCCATGCATGTTTACCTCTTCCATGGATGACATGATAATAAAATGTCCTGCCAATCAATTACTCTTTTTTTCATCACCTTTTTTGACGCAGCTACAATACAGATGCGTTGCTGTTCCCTGCATCTCATCTGCTTTGCAGGGTGATGGATTTCTCAGCATTTGCTTCCCAATTCAGCTCTGTATTTTTAATTTTCCTTTGCTCCAGTGATTACCTACACAGCTTGAATTATTTGTGTGTTCTCATTTGATTTGTGTCCCATTTACCTGGTTCATTATAGCTTTACCATCTTGTTTTGCTAACAACTACCAGAGAAGGGTCTGTTCTTTAAACCCTGTGATGTTGAATCTACTTTTTCACATTATTAAAGACTTTATGAAACCAGAACTACTGCCAATCAGAGTGACAACCTCTGGACTTATTGAGCAGTTCAGCTTTCAGATTCAAAGAAGCCCTGGTCTTCTAGGCTCACCTCAGCTGATTTCTGCCTATGCTTTCTGCAAGTTTTTTCCAATAAGGAAAAATTTTAATTTAGAAACTCTATTAAATGCTTCGCTAATATTCAAATACAGCAATCCGTGCTGTTCCTCAACTTATTAATAGGATAAGACTGTCTAACGAGTATGAATTTTTGTCCTTACTGATCATTGAGAAAACTGCTAAAATGGAGGAGTTACTAGTGATTTCTGCATGTGGTGAGTAAATGGTGGTTGGTACACAGATATTTTGAAGTATCTGCAGATCCTGACCTGAGGTCTGAAGGTCTTTACTGTCCTCAGTGTTTTTTTCTAAAATGGAGTGGCACTGAGGTTCCTGGGATCAAGTCCAGTAACACAACCGTAGGGTTGTGGCATTTTCAGTCTGGGCTGAGCTTGTACCATATTCTCTCCTTGTGATGGCTTTGCTATTAAGAAGATGCTGCTTGGACAATGCAACAGGAAAATCCTGTCTTGCCCTACTTTTCAAAACTGAATACAGACGGGAATTGCAGTTACACCGTAGCAATATAGTAACAGCGCGTTTGTCTGCACAGATGCACAGGTTTCAGCATCGCTTCCAAAATCAGTTGGATGCAAATGCTTCAGAGTGTCATCAGAGTGGCTCTGGCACATTGTGTCCCACACAGTGTGAATTTTATGTAAATGTCTCCCTGCGAATTTCTCTGCTAAAAGCTAGAAAGCAGAGAGTAGCTAATGTATGCCCAGTGTCAAGAGACACTTTGAGGGCATGTGCATCCTACCCTACACTGTGCATGAAAATTTTAATAGCTAATGAGCTGTAAATTGGAGTGCTGGTTTGTGAGTTAGAATTCCCAATAGGACACGATTTCCAGATCTCTCACTAGATTATCAAGTATTCGCTTTACTTGGCAAATTCTAATCTTTGAGTTGAGAGGACTGCTCAGTTGTGTGGGATTACAGCAAGTGTGATTTATGTTGCAGATTGCTTTGGAATAGACCTGATTTTGCTGGGAGACAAAATGCTACTGTAATTCCATGTTGCTGACTGGGAGATATGAAGCACCAATTAATTGTCTCTCTTCCTTTTTTTTTGTTTTCTTTTCTACTTTATTAACATCTCTTGGCACAATTGTACTTTCCAGGTACATTATTGCTGAGTGGATAACAGCACAAGTGTAAACAAATGGAAAGCTCTATGAAGTTTGCAAATATTTGGAAAGATATGTTTAATATTTGCATGGCCAAACCTGTCAACTGTGTAGAAGCAAACGCACATTTTAATTGTCATGCAAAACACCTATAAATTTAAAGGGACAAGGAAAGGCTGGTGTTAAGTTGCAATACTAAAGTGCAAAACATTCAGATAAGTGTTCTTTTCTGCTCAGTTGTGTCTCTCTTTTGTATCTCCCTCTGTCCAAGGACTCTGCTCAAAGGACTGGAAAGCTCCTGAGAGCAGGCTAGGCAGACCCCAGGGAAAATCAAATGAGTGCAAATCCAGCTACCTGCTGAAATAAGGGGACAAAGTTTAGACCAAGCAGTCGGGTTGGGAAGTATGCAGGGTTAGCTGCACTTTTATATTTCCCCCAGAATACTACATTTGCTGGGGTTTTGACCTTTATCCTGGGCCTCTGCAGAGAGCACTGCACTGGTAGAGAAGTTTCTTTTGGAAGCTCAGCCCTACTTTGAACCCTCGTGTCTTTTATCTTGTTCTTGGCACAGTGCTGCAGGTGTTGAATGAGCAGGGGTTGTTTACATCCTCCAGTTGATGAGCTGGCAAGCTCCCAGGGACACACAAGCATTTCCACATCCAGGACAACATGCTGGTCATGCTGGCACAGTTAAGGGGGTTAGGAAAGCAGGATCTTGTCAAGTTACCTATGTCTCATTAAGCAGCAGGAGAAGGATTGATGTGTCAAAACCAGCCTGTGCTTCTGCTAGCCCTGGAAACTGCATGAGAACTGTTATATATGAAACTGTTATTTGCGTCTGCACTGGAGCAGGGAATGCACAGTGGCCTGGCCCTGCACAAGAGGACTGTGGAGGGCCTTGTGATAACACAGGAAATCTTCAAACAGAGGAGCCTCTGAGATGTATATTCCCAAAGTACAGTCAATCCTATCAACCAGTTCAGCTGGCTGGCTGGAATTCCTGTTTCACAGTAAATTTGTGAACCCTATTTCCCAGGAAGGAGGATATTCCAGATCTTGTAAGCTGCAGAAGAAAATGTTTTGATTGATGAATGTTGACAAGATCTAAGAATCATAGAAAAGAGGATTCACTTCATTATCCCTATAAATTTTGTGAATTTTCAATAGATCGTTTGCCAGGAGTATATCACCTGCCTGAAGACAGCTTCTAAGAAAAAGGATCTGGGATAACAGAAGTGACTTCTGCTGTCTTTAGAGCTGACAAATATTGACCAGAAAAGAGCCTTGACACTTACAAAGTAGCAGTTACATTTTTTATGTGATTTTCTTTAAATTGCCATCCAGGAACATTTATATGTTTGATCTAGTGTAATAGATTTTGAAAGGTATGGGATTATGTAGCTGGAGCTACTAAGGACATATTGTGCAATGCTCAGAATTCTCCACTTAGTTTATGTTCTTTTTGTTTCATTTTTTTTCTCCCATGTAACTATTTTAGAGCAATCAGTTGGAGCCAGGAATGCAGAAAAAGATCAAGCTGCTGCACAAACACTTCCCTAGTTTCATATAATGACGCTGATCACAGCCAGGGAATTCAATAGACTCTCTCAGCATCTCTATTAACTATATTCCTCTTCTATTAGGAAATTACTTCTTCCTACCAAATTTTAGTGAAAAAATACCAGATTTGGTCAGCTTCACTTGACTGTTAATCTGGTGGTTCTTTTTTGATCTCTGCATGAATTTCACCACCTTACAGGTCATATGGAGCAGCAGTTTGAGATGTCCTGTGAAACCGATTACTAAGAAACTGCTTCACACTTTGCTGCAGGTAAAACAGTGAATACTGGGGACATTTTTGGAGTCTCCTCTATGGACTTCCTCTTCCATGCTGTAATAGTGATGTTTGGATGCATCAGGTGGGATTATCACTGGCAAACCACATGTAGCTGGAAGAAGTGGTGGGCTTCCAAATTCAAAGTGCAAGGTAGAAAGGGAACCCACAGAAAAACTCTTGGCATGGGCAACTAAAGTGCAAGCAGAGCTTAAATCCACAGCACAGAAAAGCAGCACAGGGCTAAAGCCAGAACCTGGTTTGGATAGGTTTCTATGAGTTTGGACTAGTTTTGTCTTGTGAAATCGTGTCTAGAGAACTTTGTAGTGTGATGAAGAGCCTGGGTGGGCAAGCAGGCAGTCTTGATGGCAAGGGCACTGTGCCCTGCATTTCATACCTAGAAGGTAATGGCTAAAATGTTTAAAATATATGGAGAAATCAAGGTACCTTTCTTTTAAAAGCCTCCTTCCTGTTTGGAGAATGGATTTTGGAAAGTATGTAGGTGTATAAATGTAGAGAGAGGCATATAGAGACATTTCCAGACTTTCCAGTGCCTCTGGCTCTTAAAAGTTTTTTAATTCAGATACATTTTCAGAGTTACATAAAAGTTTATATAATCTTTACACAAGTGTTCAACTACACATTTGTAATTTTGAGGTATTATAGATGTCTGTGACTAAGAATACATTAGACACTTTTGTATTTCTCCTCAATACTTGTTCTTTCATTTTCCAGACCTGTTCCAATGCACAATAAAAACATTAAAATTGATCTGTTATTTTTTTGGCTGGCACCAAAGTTTAGCTGGCCACTTATGCGTGCTTTGACAATCAAGTACCCTGCGGCTAACATTTATCACAAATTCCTCAGTCCAGTGAGGCCAGGGAAGAAAAATTATCCATGTTAATCATCAAACACCACATCTGTGCATCTGCTGTTCCGTGCGGGGACTGGTGGTTCTGACAGACTTTGCAGTTTATCCAGGTGTGGCATGAGATGTGCCGGGCAGCACCTGTCCTGTCAGCAGGCTGGCATCATGGTGAAAATGGAAAAATTGGTTTAGAATATCCTTAGTTTTGGCACTTGGGTTGAATTGGCTGTCAGTACCCAGGTACTGGCTGTGGGGGGATGTGGGGGCCAGGGCCATTCCAGCCAGTTTGGGCTGGCTCCAGCAGCCCCTCCACAGGGCTCCCCTCGGGGGAAGCATGGCTAGGAAAGGGTGAAATGGTGCTGGCAGTGAGGAGTGAGGGGAAAACTGCCAAGTGTGAGGGGAGAAAGTGTGAGGAGCAGCCCTGCGAGCCCTAAGGGAAGAGAAGGAGGAAGATGAGGAAGAGGAGCTCCTGCTCTGTTCAGTGGGAGGTGTCCCAGTGGCACTGGGGGAAAAAGTTAAGTGTTGCACATTTAAATTGACCAGATCCTACAAGATGCATTTTTGTGTTTGTGCTGTTCAAGTGTTTTAATAAAGCACTACCAAGTGACCCCAAAAGGGGGAAAGTTATAATTAATCAGATAAATTAGAGAATAGATACTCAGAGGGGGGAAAAAAACCCTGAATTTCTTGTACTGGCAAACTCCAAACCCCACAGAGGGAAAAATCTCCTCAAGGGCTGTAGCTGCTGACATGGGTTCTGCTGTGGTTGTATCTCTGTGTGTTCTGTTCAGTCTGGCTTTTCCAGCATGTCTGAAGGAGTCAGATAGAGTCTCATTTTTCTTTGCATTGCACTTGAGGTTATTTAGTGAGGTCTGGAACCAAGAAGTTGGTGATAGCATTTCAGCAACCACCAGTGAGCTTTGGGTCTGCCTCTGTCCCAAGGAGAGACATCAGATGAAATTTAATGTGGCAATGGTGAGTGAAAAAGATAAGCCTCTACAATTGAAAACAACTCTACAATTTTAAGTATATAAAGCACACTGGATATTTTGATAGTTTCATCAATGATTTAGGACTCAGATAATTTTAATGCAAAAACACAAAAAAAGGAAAAATGTGAATGTCTTTGCATTATGTATCTCTTTTCCCTCTAACTTTTTATATCTAATCATGATTAAATCTTCCTTATATATATCTGAAGATAGAAGGTGACAGCTGTAATGGAAAGGACTGATCACATTTTTTTTTCTTGGCAATGTCTGTGGTAATTTTGTAATATGCTTAAGGAAACAGAGAACAAATCCTACCAATAAATCTAGGCTATTTTGTTTTGGATGACTGTCCACCGAGGATCCTCCTAACTGCACTTTGCTTCAGAATATCATTGACATTGGTCACAACCAATCTACTCTTTAATATCCAGGATACAAAGCCCCTTTGACATCTGCCATCTCCATTCCACAGACAAACTCTCACTGGTGCAATATTGGCTGTAATTGAACTTGCAAATTGCTTCACTTTCTGAAATGCTGACTGCTTAATTATGATGGGGAAAGTAGCATTGTACAGCCAGAAGTTCAGATAACTATGTAACTCAGAAACTATCTAATTATATGTGTGAATAATACTTGCTGTGATCTCTGTTAATACCAGCAGTGATACACAGAAGGGCTGCTTTGCAGACCTTGTCCTAGTTCAGTGTGGAAGGAAGCAAAGAAGCAGAATGAACCACAAAATAGAGGGAAGGAAGTGCAGGCCTGGCTTTGCTTCCTTCTATTCTAGAGGTGTTCAAGTTCACCCAAACAGGCTTCAAGAGATTGTGCAGTTCAAATCTCAACCCACAGGTTTTCCATGGGGTATTGTCCAGTCAGTTAGTTTATCCTCAGCTTCAGGTCTCCATCTGAAAAACAAGGACTGCAAGGTCCCTGTTTGCCAGGTACACTCTGAGGATTAAACACAGAGATCACTTTGAAAACCTCAAAAACTGTCTACATAAATCAACCTGACTATCTATATAAGAGAATTGTGTGTATGAAAACTACTGTTTCATTTTAGCCTAGAGGAAGAATGACAGGAAAAAGCTCCTCGTCTGACTGAAAGGACACAAAACGACACAGAGATACTGAAGATGACTCTAGCTGAGCTATCTCAAACATCGGGAGCTGAAGCTCACTATAATGTGACATGGCTCTTTGGCTTCCAGCATAGCAGCTATCCCATTCAGATCTTAGCTACTTTTTCCTGTATGATGTTGCTTGTGTGGTATAAATGCACACACCCTGTCTCTATCCCAGTGAACTTGATGTAGAGTGGATTTTAGGTCAAGCTAACTCCATGATAGCACCTGGTAGTGCTGACATTCATGTTTCTCTGGTAGATTCATGCAACAGAAAGGTTGTTCCTAAATCTTTAGTTTTATGAGAAACCCCAGTGGTGGTTTTTTCCATGATTTTTACTGTCTTATATTTTTTCTTGTGAAAAGGAAAGTATGTAGGCCTCTGCCTGTGGATGATTAGTTTCTCTATAACAAAACAGCTGTGGAGCCTGACAAGATTGCACTCAGATTACAGCCTTAAAATAGTGGATGGACTTGATGTTTTTCCTTCCACCCATCTTACAATGATTGTCGTAAGAATGAATGATAGTTGCGTTGCTCTGTATTGTCACTACATTTCTTGTGATATGAATAGGTGTTGTGGTTTAGGTGTGTGGTGCTGGAACAAGGGGTACCTCCTGCTCCCTCCATCCCCTCCGAATGATGTGAGGTGGTATAGAATAACCCCAGGGTCCTAGTGTGCCCTTCCTGGCTGCTGCAAAAGTTAACCCTGTCCTGGCTGGAACCAGGACATTATCCACCCCTTATTCTATACCATCTACATCATGCCCAGATCCTACACCTTCCCAATACATAGACATATACACACACACACACACACACATATATATGTATATACACACACACAAGCATGGGTATCATTCCCTTAGACAATAGCTGTCCCTCCAAAATGTCTGTTGAGTTCATTTAGTCCATGACTACAATTATCAATGAACCCCCAGAGGTGGTGCCCGAGGTAAGAGCAGGAGGGCAACACTGAATACACAGACCAAATGACTCATTGCACTTGACGTAGCAGCAAAACAATCCTGATCCCCCTCCCTGCTTTGGGAAAGAGCACCATGACAGCACATAGTGCCTATACGGGAGTACATACGGAGTGAGGAACCACAAACACATGAACAGACAAAACAAGATTGTGACCAGTGGCTCTGGACCTAATAGAGCAAATGCTTATAACAAATTCGTTTCCAACCCACTCTGGCCAGATCTGTTGTTATCTCAGCCCCACGCTGGCCGCCAAATAAGGCTGTCGTGGTTTAGGAGTGGTATTCCCTGATGTAGTGTTTCCACTGAAACCTCTCAGACCACATGCCACTCGCTCAATCCCCCACCCCTGCCCCCTGCAGCAGAATGGAGGGAATTGGAAGCACAAAAGGTAAAGATCATGGGTTGAGATAAGCACAATTTACTGAGAAACAGCAATGAAGTAAGAAAACGAATGGTGACAACTGTGTTAATAACAGAGTGTACAAGACAGGTCACCACACATAACCCAGCCCTGCCCCAACACACACACTACACCCCGACCGAACTGTAGCCGGAACAAAGGGTACTCCTGGCCCCTCTGTGCCCTCCACATGGTGTGAGATGGTAGAGAATAACCCCAACGTCCTAGTGTGCCTTTCCTGGCTGCTGCAAAAGCTAACCCTGCCCTGGCTGGATCCAGGACAATAGGTTCGTTTAGTGCCACTAGTTTTGCGTTGCTATGAAAATGAGGATCTGCACTTAAGACTGTTACATTGTTTCCTCTCTGATCAAGAGTCAAATCCTCAGGTCCAAGCACAGATTTTAAGCAAATGCTTTACAGGCTGTATTTGCATCATGTGGTTACAAGCTTTTTAAAAAATGATGCAGGGTTGCCTGTTACTTTTTTGTAGGCTAGAAGAATATGTGCAAATTCATATGTTTTAGGATAAAAAGGGATTTGCCCTAAAAGGAGAGAGTAGTAGAGTCATTTTTCAATGCCATAGTCAGCTGGCTGTTTTTAAATAGGGATACTATGCAAAATGTTTTGGGTTGGGGAGAAGAGGTAAAAATTCCCATTGTTGGGAGTCCCCAGGCATGTGGCTGCTTTAAGATTCTTCATAGATACGGGAGATCTGTTTTTCTATAGGCAGGAACTGAAGTAACTAAAGCTATGTGGTTGAGTAAATTGACAGATGAAATCTAGACAAAATAACAGAAAATACCACGCAAAGAAAAATGTCTCAGATGCATTCAGTTAAGCTTTAATATTCAAATAGAGACTACTGGATCTTTTTTTTTTTTAGTCTAAGTGTACAAACTGACACCCTAAAATCAACTTTATGCAGAGGGCTTGACAGCAAAATTCATCCTGATGTAATAAGCACAGCTCCATTGAGATCAATGGTGATATTTAAGCTGAGGATAGGACTCAGCTTTCTAATTTGCCAGCAGCATATGAAATGATCATTTATGCTGGCACTCCAGTGAGGTATGAATTAGGAGACAAATATAAAAATGACAAAGCAAAGCTTAGTTCCCACTTGAAAGATGGTTCATTTAGTTTGTTTTGCTTTGCTCTGCAGTTTCATTGCATTCATTTACACACACTGAACCAAACTCAAAACAGGTCAAAGTTACTTGTGTCTGTGGCTCTCTGCAGGTTTCTTGGTTTCCTGTGGAAAGTGTGATTTGTTTTGTCCCAGAAGATCCTTTGCTTGACAGACTTCCATTTGTTTTCTCTATTCTTATAGCCCTCTCTAACTCTGATTCTCCTGTGCCCTTTATTTTCTGTAGATTATGAAATAATTTATCTTTGGTACACCTAAAGTGTATTACCTGCAACTTATATGGCTGAAAATTAGGTAATAGTAGCAGAAGACTGTATGAATAACTAGGTGAAGGCTGAAGGCCAGTCTGATGCTTGTATGATCTTTCACACACTGTGTAAATGTGTATTCAACTTAACCTCTGTATCTTGCAAAATCTGTACTTGAAATTAATTGGTGTTTTCCCTGGATCTGTGTTTCTCTCAGGACAGATATCGGTGGATGGATTTATGCGATACCTGAGTGGAGAAGAGAATGGCGTTGTTCCACCTGAGAAACTGGATTTAAATGAAGATATGTCTCAACCACTGTCACACTATTTCATCAATTCCTCACACAATACCTACCTCACAGGTACAGTGTTGGACAGATCTGATTTCTTATCTTACAAAAATCCTTAGCATAATTTCAGTGGTACCTTAAAATACACTAAAAGCACCAGCAGCAAATGATGGAGTTTAGTCTTCAGGGAAGCAAGAGTGGCACTCGATTGCTGCTCTAGCTGCCACACAGCTACATGAAATATATTTATATTGACAGGTGAGCAGTGGTTGTGTCTTTCAGATAAGGTCTGGTCTGAAGCCCAGAGAAGTACCTGGAAAGTTTGCCTCAACTTAGATAAGATTCCAGATTACAGTCCTTACTTGGGGAGGAGAGGGAACGATGTAATTTTTATGACAACGAAGGATAGCCAAGCAAGTATGCAAAGCAGAATATGGGAAACATCTCCGTAGCTAATAAATTTGCCCCTAAACATTAACTCTGACAGTTTGTTGAGCTCCATGAAATGTGCTTTGATTCAGAGATTAGGGAGATTCCAGTATGGCACATAGCTTTCTGACAGTCTGTACTGCAAGGAGTGGAGATCTCGTCTCTGCCTATATCTAATATCCAAGCTGAATTTTTTAGGTGCTGTCATATTTTTATAAAGTCTGAGCACCCAGAAGCTCCTGTTAATTTGATTTAGATTCTCAACTGTATTGTTTGCACAGCTGAAAAACAAAAGCAGTTTAGGAATCCAACTTTTGGCACTTGCTTTCTACTCTAGGATTCTGTTACCTTGTGGGAAAATAACTGTAAATTTACTATTCTAGTTTATGTAAGAACAAACATTTTTTTGACAAGCAGATGTGCACAGGGAGTTCTCTCCTGTTTGATTTGATGTTTGCTTTGTCTTGTCATGTTTGCTAGTGACTTAGCATTATGTTAAATAAAAGAGTAATGCTACTCTAAGTGCTAAAATTCAGGCTTATGCATAGTGTAGGGTTTTTAATGTTATTAACAGACTTGCCTTGACTGACCAATTCCTTCAGAATGCCAGTGTGCCAAAACGTAAACAAGCCCATGCAGTGGTGGTGCCCAGTTTAAACAGACCTCCAGGGAGTTATTTTCATCTGTTTTATGTTTGTTATAGCCCTTTCTACAGCTCCTTCTACAGCTCCTCATGCTTTCATAAAGTGAATGAACTGTCATTGTTTCCATTAGACACCATTTTTCAGAGGTTTATATCTTGACTGTAAAATGTGTTTTGTGCTAGAACTTGTCATGTAAGTATTTGGTTTGACAGCTATTTTGTTTCTCTGAATTAAAAGAGGTGAAAATCAGTGTGGCCACTTTTAAGTTACGAATCTAATATGCAGAAAGTTATGCTCTTTGGAAGGGTGCAGATGTGTCCAAAGCAAAAGCAATTTTTAAATGATATTTTGCAGGCCTCTTACCTCCAGAATGGACTTTGTTCTGTCTCTGAGGATTAGGACATGCTTAAGCCAAATGCTGCAACTTCATACAGATATTCTGGAAGAAAACAGTAAAGCTGTTGTGCAAATGTGAGAAGCAGAGGCCCACAGGGAGTTTTAAAGACAATGCAGTTTGAAGTTGGTCTGGAGAGATAAAACACTGCTCTCCCCTCTACCAGCATGAAATTATAGCCAGTACCGTACCACAGATTTTATCAGGGCTGGTCAGGACAGAGTCATATCCCAAAGGTCTAGAAGTACAGAAGACAAAGAACAAAGTCATAAGGATGAGAATTCATGATTAGTCCAATCTATTCTAAATTTTTTAACTGCACTACAGGTCCCCTCACAGTTAATTGTTTACCTTGACACTTGCCAAATTTGCTTTGACTTGTGTGTGAAAGTCTGCAAATCATCTCAGATTGCACCTACAGGTTTCTTTTCCTGCATTTCTAAACAAATTCAGAAGCTACATTTGTAAATATGATCTTCATCCTAAATTTAACAAAATATTCCTGACTTAGTAAACTGGGGGGAGTAAATCAGAATAAACTCGGGAAGTAGTGCAAAAGAAGATTGAATCTCTTTCAAATTTGTCTTCAGAGTGTATTTTCACATTTACAGGCACAAAACACATGCCCTTCCCTTTTAGTGGGTTTGTTATGTTCAGTATATATGTGGCAGCTGGCTGACAATGGGATTAATGATTTGATTTTTATCTGTGTATTACAAAAACTGACAGCCTTAGATTTTGCTTTGAGGCTAGACCAGATACAGCAATCACATTCCTTTTTGCTTTCTTCCAACAAGGAAGTAAAATTAATGAAACTAATGGTGGCAGGATATTCTTTTTCCCAAGAAGAGTTGGAAGGATCTGCTCAAGTGTTCATGGCATTGGAAGAGAAGCTTCGGAAGCACCTCTGCCCTAACTGAAGCCATGAAATAACAACTAGTCATGTAATAATTATTAGGACAATAAGAAAACCATTCAGTCTGGCAATACTTTCTGATTACTGTGCTTAATGCCCTACCAATTATCTGTCTCTTTGTTAGTTTTTTTAACCCAGAAAAAGCATGCACAGAGAAACAACATTATAACATAAAAAGAAACATGTGCACACTCTGAATTTATTTTTAATTGCGCTGATCATTTTCCTAGCCTTTAGTAGAAACCCTTGGCAGTACATCAAGTCTTGATTATTTATTTAGGAGTGTTACTGCTTTCTTTTTCTTGGGAAAATATAATTTTTAAGAACAAAGGTAAAAATCCATGAAGAAAGAACTGATTTGTTGTAAACCTAGACTAACTTAAAGAAATGTCATCTTTTGGAATCTTTTTTTACTGTCTCTCATCTTTTTTTCTCACTGGTATCATATTTACATCTTTACTCCTTTGAACCCTTACAGTGCAACCCTACTTCTTTCTGGTGCCTCACCTCAGGTTACTGCTGTGGTCACAGTGGGGAGTGACTTTGCAGCTTTTCTCTCAGCAGCATCCAAAGTGAAAAACAAATGGTTACATATCATACTCAGCCTTCCACATGTTGGCCATGCAGCTTGCTGTTGTATATGTGAAATGACAAATATTAAAATCACAAGCCTTTAACATGTGGTTTTTCTTTGGCTAAAGGGAAAAATTATATCAGCAGTAGGTTGCAGAGCTATTAGCTGAGCACATGTAGCCATTGTGGGACTATCCCATTCACCTTCAGCCTCTGCTTCCCTGCTTACAGTCCAATACATTCAGTTGTTTCTGGAAAAGTGTCTCATGAGGGGCATGTTCTCTTTATCATTGCTGGTGTGACCTCTCCTCCACTACCTTCAAAGCCTCCAAAACATTATCTTCACAGTTTGCAAGCTGACAGCACCGTATGGAAAGGAAGAAAGATGGGTGATGTCTGCTCTGAGCATGAGTTTGTCATACCACCAAGAGCAATTTTTGGTTGGCTGCTGCACTGAGCTCAGGTGATCCTCTGGCAAGACCCAAAGCTCTGTTCTCTTCCAGCCCCACCATGTCCTTCCTGATGGGAGACCAAGATACAGTGAGCAAGCAGCAGGGGAAAGGCTCTTTAAGTAGGTCCCAGCGGGTCCTACTCTCACTGCAGTTGGAGAGACTCAACTGGTCATGCAGTGTGTCTTTCTCAAGTGGGTCCCAGTTGAGGTAGGATGAGGGTTACCCTATGCACCCCATGCTGGATATTTTCTGTCACACAGCCTGACTGTAGTGTAAGAGCAGCCTGGGTGCTGCTAGTGACCAAGCTGCAACGCAGAGTCAGAGGCAAATTCAGAGGCTGCCCAGCCCCAGCCCTCCTGGCACACACAAGTGGTGCACCTTTGCTCAGGTGAGCCTGAATCAAACTGATAGCAAGTATCTTCTGGCTGCTGGCCAGAGCAAGCCTGGCCACACATTCTGCTTGGGTCCAATATAAAGTGATAAAAATAACAGCCATAGTGTGAGAGCCTTATTTTGACTTACATACAAGCAGTAGCAGAATATGTCACAGTGTGGGGTCTAATTCACTTGTCCTGGGCATGGAAAATAGCTTGGAAGGACAATAAATTCAGATAATTGTACTGTGTCTAAAAAACCCTTAGCTGCCAGCACCTTCTGTTGCTGCTGGAGTCAAGAGCCAGGCTCCCAGCAGTATGGGCTCTGAGCTTGTACTGTTTGCTTTTCCAGGACTTGCCTGGAGAGAGGACATTCAGCAACTCATGTTTGTGCGTGGCAAAGGGAATATACAGGCACTTCATGCTGGGAGAAGGTGGTGCCATGGGTGGGTGAGGGGGCAGAGGCAGCCTCTGTTTCTGTAGAGTAGTGAAGAGTCAGGTGATTCTAAATACCTGGATCCGAGCATCACCCAGTTTGGGGAGGACACATATCTTAGAATCGTAGCCACATTTGAAGTCCATGTATCACAGATAACTTTCACTTGGAAAACCAGTGGTGAATGAACCCAACAAGGATGAACTTGCTGATAAATGAGCAGTTGAAAGTTATCCAAGTGCAGAACTGATCTGTATGGGGAAACAAGAGTCATATCCTCAGCTTATATCAACCCACACCAGCTCATTTTGTGTAGTGTCTTGTCAGATATAATTTGCCCAATTATATTTTTTAGAAAAGTGAGGTTTTGTCAAAATCCATTTCTCCTTACCCTATATAGGGTGATGGAAAGCAAATGTTATGTTATTAATATAGATACTGTTTGCATTATAGAAGGGATGCTTTCAATTTCCAGTATTAAAAAATGGATCTGTACTCAGGCTATTAAAAACACCATACTGGAAGTGTTCCCTTTAGTGTCTGTGTGATCACATTTTAGAATGCAAAAGGGCTATTTTGGAATAAATGCAAATAGAGAACAACCCAACAGACATTTATAAATAATATATGCAAAAAAAGCATTTGAGGGAACAATTCCTGATATTCTGTATTTCAGAAGAGCAAGCTGTTGAGACTATTGAAACATGTGCTAGCATTTTACATTCTGACTGTGAGTCTTTCTGAAGATTGTATGGTTTGGAGGTGGAACATCCTCTCATCCTTTGCAGGAATCCTTCCAAAATGTCTGAGTCTTATTAATAAGGTAGTGTGGAGAAGTGTCATATGGCAAGTGATGCATGTCGTAATTTGCTTAAGCACTTCTGAAGGTTAAGGATTTTGTGGTCCAAAGCACTTAGGAATAATAGTGACCAGTAGTCTCTCAGGAAGGAGAGTTTGTTAATCACAGAATAGTTTGTTAAAACAAATTCAAATGCTTTGAGAGAAAAGAGGGACAGCAGGAGAACAGTTTTCTAAGTGAATGTAGTGTTTTAGGCAGCAGAGTTCAGTGGATCCATATAATAAGAGCCAAGTTTTCATAAGCAGATGCTCAGGGATGAGTACATGGAAATGTGTGCTGTTGTACCCTGATGCATGCTCATGCTTATTTGCTTCCTGCAAAGAAAAAGAGCCACTACTTAACCCTGACATTGGAATTACACCAAAAAGGCTTTTCTGTGAGTAAAGGCAATCAGCCATAATCAAAGGGAAACATAGGAAAAAGCTAAGTTCACAAAAAAAGAGACATTGTCACTTTTCTGACTCCATTTGAATTTTCAGAGCCTTGCAGCACTGGCCGATTTCTTCTGTTATTAACAGGTATTTCCCATTGATTCCAGCAGGAGCTGAGAATCTTATGGATTTCAACAGGAGTAATGTTAATAACTTGTAGAGTATGATTGCTCCAGCTCATGTAGCAGACAGGAACAGTAAGCAGGAATTTTCAAACAGAAGAGGCTTTGTTACAGTTTTTAGTAGCAGGTAAAAACTATTTAGTAAAGCAAAGCCCAAAATGTGTAGTTCCCAGTGTAAAGCCTAAACACAGAACCACAGAGACAATAAAATTAGGATTGGAGTAATCTGCATTATATTATATGCCAGTCTAGATGAAGCATTTATATGTCTCCATCAGCAAAGAATCTTGAGTGTAAATGAACTCATCGCCTCCTTAAAAAGCAAGTGAATTCCCTTCAAGAAATCCAGGAAGATCTTCTCAGGAAGTCTGCTAGAAAGCAGGAAGCTGCAGCCATTTTCTTCACATCTAAAAGAAGCACTAAGCCATTCTTCCATTACCATTACCTCTCTGCTGCAAGAAATTTGTATCCATGTAACTGGAATCAAACCTAGTGCGGCATATGAAGACACCCTGTCTGGATATTCTTCCCCGAATACAACTGAACTTCTTTATTGGTTTGGGTTGGGGTTTTCCTTTTTCTGTTTTGTTTTTGTTATAGTTCCTGAGTTTAGGAAGATATGAGTTTTCCTTGTTTAGATATATATTGTTTCATTGTTGGAAACAGTTCAATTAAATTTCTCCCTACATAATGCAGTATCACATCAGGAAATTTAACTGACCAGCTCAGTGCAGTATTTAGGATATTAAATATTGGTTTGAGACCTAATAACGATGCCATTAGTGACTGCAGGAGGTTTGTTTCATCTTGTACTAAAGTGTATCGCATGTTGTGAGAAAATGTGATCTTGGTGTCCTGAGTTGCCTCTGAATTTCACATTGCATGTCAAAGGATAACAAAGTCTTACAAAATGAAGCCCTTTTTTCCCTGTTGTTTCATTTCATGTATTTGATGCTGTCAATAAGAAGGTTTTGAGCTGGTTGCAGTTGGGTTATTTCTCCTCACTCATATCTGTTTGACTGGGGGCAGAATCCAAACCATGACATTGACTCTACCAAAGTTATCTCCATTGTGTTCTTATGCTTTTTGTATGCCTGTGAGTGTTATTCCTCTCAGCCCAGGGTAAAATCTGCTGTTAACTCTAATTATTATTAGTTTATTTGTATTTATTCCTGAGGCTTAAAATGACTTGTCTTTTTTTGTGTTCTTGTGCTGTCACAGCTGGACAGCTGGCTGGGAACTCATCCGTGGAGATGTATCGGCAAGTGCTTCTGTCAGGCTGCCGCTGTGTGGAGCTGGACTGCTGGAAAGGACGGACAGCGGAGGAAGAGCCGGTCATAACACATGGATTCACCATGACAACTGAAATATCCTTCAAGGTACAGCAGGACACCACACTGGCTAGTTGGCTTTAGCTGGGGTGGATTCTTTCCTGCATACCACCTCAGAAATACACAACTAGAACTTTACTGCGAAGGGGGATCAATGCGAGGGCAAAAAGATGTTTTAAGAGGAGATTCCTGAGCATGCGCAGAATCATTGGAAGAGAAGAGTTGCAGTATTTGGACCTCACACAGGAAGAGATTCCTGGTGATCATGGCAGTTGGAGGAAAAGGGATTATATGGTGTGACAGCAGTGCCATCTGGGGACTGGGCTCAGTGCCCTGGTCTCTGCTCATGTGCACCTTCCTGCAGCAAATCTCGCAGGGAGAGAAAGAGTAGACCACAGCCAGGGCTTGAAAGCCCGGGCAGTGCCACCACCACTGGTTTTACACAGTCAGATGGGCCTGTGAAGGCATTGGGAGGAAGGACTGGTTTGGGTAGCAGACAGCAGGGAGAAGAGCAGAGATAAAAGCCACAAGAATTTGAGCAGCAGCACGCAGTGCCTCTATTCAGTCTTTTTCTCTTCTCTGGCTGGTAAGTGGGAGTGGGAGACAAAAGGGCTGAATGAAGGCAGGAAACAGCAGCTATCATGGAAATCTCTGCAATTTGCAAGCCTTTAAATTCCTGTGAGCAGGGAATAGGCTACTCATGCCCGCAGGCACAGGTTCCATCCACAGGATCCAGACGCTCAGCATTACATTCACAACTGAAAAAAATAATAACAGTGTGTGCAATGTTATCCTTATCTCTGATACTTGGGATCGGATCTGAAGTGCTGGAGGGTAAAAAAGAAAAATTAGTATCTTTGGAGATAGTGCCATTCAAACCCTAGATCTGTATTACTAAATTTCATCTTCTATTTCCTTTTTCTGTAACAGAAGGGAGATACTATACCCTTAGCAATAACCTTAAATTGTTATTTTCTTGTTATTCTTAATGATGTTTTTTGATCCAGGGTGTTAGAGGAGCATGATGGAGGTGTTTTCTTCCAATATTGAGATTGGTAGTCAGCACAGTCTATAATGATATATCAGGTTATCATTTTAGAAGCGTGAAGAAACAATTCTTCTTCATCTGAGACACTAACTCACTGTGGACATAAATGTCTAGACTTAGCTGTGTGCAAGAATATGTGGAAAAATGTTCAGTACTGCCTTCGGTTATGTTACAGGGTTTAAGTGTGGCTACAGCTTTGAGGCACGCCTCCCACACTTGAAGCACGAGTTGCTGGTGTGGGTTTTTTGTCTTGTAGTGCCTCCTTTCAGGGAAAAAAACCAATACTGCCACACAGACGAAACACCAAATCTCACTTGCACTTTTTTTCAGTTTGTTTTCTCTAATTCTTCACTGATTGAGTTAATTACAGGAAAACGTAAAACAACCTTCTTGCATGTTTGTTATTAACTTTCTAGTTATGTTTATGTGCAGCCAATTATGTTTGTAAGCATAGGGTTTGATTGCTGGAAGTCCTTTAATTAAGGAAGATAACTCTCAACTGCTTTGGTCATGTGCAGGAATTTAATGCAAAGTTAATCTGATTCTTAAAAGGATCATTAGCAAGAATGAGAATTATCCCAGGTTATTTAGATATTCAACCCTAGGCAGTGTGTTTGCAGGAGAAATATTGGAAGATATTTTAAACCTACTCAGAATATTCCATCTGTCACTTCAGGGCACTTATTTTTTTCTCCACACAGAAAAATGTTGAAACATCTCAGCTGCCAATTTCTTCTCAGCACTCCAAAGTGTGCTGCTTGGCCGGGGAGGAGCAAAATGGCAGTGCAAGAATGTGTCAGAAGTGTGTGACTCTATTTGGAGTGATCACTGGGTCTTGAATGCTGAATCACTTACCAGGTCACACTTTTGGTGTGACCACAGCATACAGGGCCTCTGTTCAGTCTGCCAGTTGTCCCTGCCTCAAATAGACTTCCTGAAGTGCAGAAACAGAAGCAATGTGCATTCCCCATTCTTATGTTGCTGGGAGTTTGGGGGTTTTTTTCATTCATTGGTGTTTCCCTTGCTTCATGACATACAGAACTTCATAAGGCTTTTCTCAGCTGCAGACTGTGGGCTGCTGCCGGGGTGAAATCCTGTAGGGAACAACCCTATTTGTTGTGCCAAAACCAGAAATCTCTGTGTGTGTGCCTTATATACCTTGGAGACCTGTTTCAGGCAAGTCATTCTGTAGCTGGAGTCAAGTATGGAACCTACCAAGTTGTTCCTCTCTGACCATGGAGCATTGGCATTTACCTTTGAATCCAGTACAAGACTGACTCACCAGCATTACTGCTTTTTCTGC
>NW_008671217.1:66224-78514 GCF_000695815.1 Acanthisitta chloris
TCATCCTTTCATCAATATAATCCTGATTTTGCTCTTTCAGGTTATTTTCCCCACTCATGCAGGATTTCATCCCTTTTTGTAGTTGGGAAGGTAGATGAAAATTAACATACCAGAATGGTGTACCAGAAACTTCATTTTAGGCAGTGGATTTCTTACTGTTATGCTTCTCAACTGAGCATTTAAAAGGACAGAAAATGAATAAGAGGATTCATCAATATAATCCTGATTTTGCTCTTTCAGGTTATTTTCCCCACTCATGCAGGATTTCATCCCTTTTTGTAGTTGGGAAGGTAGATGAAAATTAACATACCAGAATGGTGTACCAGAAACTTCATTTTAGGCAGTGGATTTCTTACTGTTATGCTTCTCAACTGAGCATTTAAAAGGACAGAAAATGAATAAGAGGAATCCCCAGAGAAAGCTGTTTAAAATAAATATTTTACCTTTCAGTCATCCTTATGATTTGGGAGGGAAGAGGCTTATGGCTTCTTATAAACTTCAGAGTTTGACAGCAATGCATATGGGAAGTCTTCAGTGGTTTATATGTTCTTTTGAAAAAAGATTTGTTTTTCAAGAGGGAAACATTTCATAATTTGTGACAGTGAGTGCATTACTCTATTGTGCACCCTGCTAAAATTAGTATTATCAAATGATTTTTTACTGGATTTCCATTGTCCATCAGAGGTGAACAGAAACTTTACAGAAGTTTCAAATTCTCAGTCCTCTGATGATTACTACAGAGTCAACTGTTCTAACTGAATGTTTTCTTTTTTCCTTTCTTTTGCCTTAAAGGGATTTCTGTCATCAAAAAAAAAGAGGGAGCTAAAATTTGTGAGTTGGGGTAACCAAGGATTTTCCGGATTCGTGCTTGTGCTGGTGATGTTTACAAGATATGCCTTTGTCAGAGCATGTTTACTATTATGCAGGATAGTACATGAAAGTCATAGCTTCAGGCATGGAACAACTCCACATAGAGACCAAGTCTTACATTTTAAACTATTGATTTTGGCAGACATAAGTCATTTCTTGAGAAATGTGGTGCTTGAGACTCATCAGACGTTTGAGATTTGATTATAATCATGCTAAAAACTTTGGTTGCGGCAAAAGCACATCCAGAGCTTTCTGGGATGTTTAGAACAGGTCTGAACTCAGGCAGTTTTGGTGTGATGTCAGACCTCCCTGGGGCTTTTTTGTCTTCAAAGACTAAAATGCTGTTTCTTTAGAGACATAGATTTGTAACTGTATTTATTTTGATTCTTTAGGAAGTGATCGAAGCTATTGCTGAATGTGCATTTAAGACATCACCCTTTCCAATCCTCCTGTCCTTTGAAAATCATGTGGATTCGTAAGTAATTGCCACATTTGCTTGTATGGTGTTACATGTGTTATAAGACCTAGGCATGGAATTATATGTGCAGTTGTGACAGTTTTATTACGTGGCACAAACAACAGCTCTTACCCTAAAATAGTCTTACATCAGCCTAAGTAACTGAGATGATCAGAGTGAATTGTGTATGTGCTTAAAAACCTTCCTGAATTCTAGTTCAGGACCTTTTGTATAAGAAAGTTTGAATAATTGTGAGACATACCTTGTTAACTTTACAGTCTCAGTACATTCTTCTGGAATGTGGCACTATTTCAAAGAAAATGAGACAGTATTTCACCAGCTTGTGACCCTGTTACTGTGTTCTGAGCGCAGAATTTGGTCCCTTTCTCATGTGTTAGAAGTAGAAAGCAGAACCATAGACCTCTGGGACTGCAAAATAGGTGGTGTGGATGATCAGGAACTGTTGTTTCTGCCAAAAAAATAATAGTTTGCGTAAGTATTTTTGGTTTGTTTGGTTTTTGTTTTTGTTTTGTTTTGGGTGTTTTTGTTCACGTGTTGGTTTTTTTAGTTACAAAGAAAGGACAATTTTTCTGTGTAAGAAAAGAAAAAATAGATGAGAACTCTTCTAGATTTGTCCCAGTGAGCTCTTTTTCATATTATTATTATAGTTCTGATTTTTCTTTTTGCTTTTAAAGTTTGACATTAACTTTGGTTTTGAATACAGAGACCACATGGTTCAAAGTGGGGTGACATTGACACAAAACATGTGCCTTAACTTGAATTGCCTTTTTCCTTTTGTGTTTTTTTTTTGCTGTGAAAACATCTTCAACACTTCTGGGGACGGTTTGGACTGAGAAACTTTTTTAATGTGAAACAAAAAGTAATCTTATGGGCAGCTATGAATGACTTATTACAAATCAGAAAAGATGTTGGCACTTTGGTTTCTTGAAGAGGAAAAGGGTGAGGGCTAACTGCTTTTCCATTGTTTTAGGAAGAACATTCTCGTCATAAGGGAAGGAACTGGTAGAAGAAGCTATGTAAGAATGTTTTTAAGAACAGATGTGACAATACTGATCAAAAATTATGTAGGTAGAAAAATTTAAAATCTGAGAGCTGAGCTATACTCCCTGTATAACTTATAGTATAATTTAACCTTTGGTGGGCAAATGTGTTTTTGCTCTGCACACATTTAAAAGCTACATGGTTATGATTCAAACATCTACATCTTAAATCCTGCTTGGTCATTCCTGTCTTCCTCTGAAAGACCACACAGATACTGTGTTTAATCTCCTTTTCTAATCAGTCCCCTCATTCCTTTATTTTTGGTGTACATTATATCCCATTGGACTTGCTTACACTCACCTACTGCTGTAGGGTTTTGCTTCTCTTGGTGCTTCCAAAGGTAGCCTTTGGCCTTTAGGAAAGATCTCAGCCATCATTCTTCAGTGTATTTTGTATTCATTCTTCTGGATTTGTTAAAATATACATTCACTGTGTTACTATAAGGCACAGAAAAAGCAACAGCAAAAGTATTTGAACCAGACGAGTTACATATTTCTTCCTTTAAAGTCATTACGACTTAAATCTTCAACTATCCCAGGGTGATCTGTTCTATTTTAGGAAGGTAAAATAAATTTATCAAATAAACTCCTGTCAGACATAAGTTATGTACAAAAGTGGCTTTAAAACTATAAGATGACATGGTGTCAAAATTAAAGGTGGTGTGATACTGCAGGAATGTGACAAAAAGGGAACAGAGTTACTGCTGCATTACTCTGATCTTTACGGTTTGCCCCACAGAAACCATTGGACTTTCTCTCCAGATATCTCCAGTCATGGAATACTGAGTTTTTCCCTGTGTGTTTTCTTTGATATCCTTTTCTATGCATTGCTATGACATAAGGTTTTAGCAAAGCAAGTTTTCAAAAACAATACCAAGTATTTTCTCTCTCTGAGGCTTTATTGCTATTTATTATTGTCTGCTGCAGTAAATCATCAGACTTTTAATCATCAGAAAGCATGTCTGTGTTTTCTGATTTCACTTTGGCTGAAAATAATTTCTAGTTATTTTACTGACTCCTACAATTACCCCTTCATTCCTTCACTAGTTGCAAGAGAAATCTGCAATTAGTCATGCCACTCACAGAAACCTTCACCTAATTTAATTGAATGCTCCTTTTGTCTTTTCATTTACTTGGAATGTTGTTTTTCTCCTAGATCTTAAAGTTAGGCTTTGCCCTAAATGTTAACAAAAGTGCTGATGTTTTTATAGCATTCCTGTCAAACAAATCCTGGTTCATCAGTTCCTACTTGTGGGTGACCACATTTTTTTTTTTCCAGATTTTCAAGTTACAAGACTGATTTTGTATTCATATGTGAAATGTTGGTCCCCTAGAAATTTTGGCATTGGTTTAAACAGAAATATGGAAAAAGAGGCAAGCGTAGAACTTTCGGACTACATAAAATACTATGTATGCCATCATTCATATTGGAGTTAAAAGATGCACACTGAAAAAAAGACAGTACTAAGAAAAGATGTGATTCTACTAAAAAATAGAAAAGTGCCCTGAAAATGTTGAAAAGACCTCAAGAAGACCTTGATGCTTGAAACTGGGCTCGCAAGAAGATAAGCAATCTGCAAATCTGAAAGCAGACACTCTATAATTAGAAATGTACTGATGGCATAGCAAAAAGGTTAAGTGATCCTTGAGCAGTATCCATATAAGATTGCTTCCAATATTAAATTTAATTACAGTTATTCATACTGCTGGTTTCTTGCTGGAATTGTTATTTGAAATATTAACAGGATTTTTATCACTTTTTCATCGTACACTTTATTTTAGACTCTTCTGGGAAGCATCTGTGTCTTTTTCTTAGGCAGAGGAAGTATCTCTACAGAAGGGATAATAATGTAGCATTAGGAGCAGTATTTGTGCAGTTGTGCCAAAGAGCCTCTGTGACTGATCTTCGTAATGTGCATAATACAAACACTGTAAGACAAGGTACAAGCAATACAGTAATGGTAATTAAAACATTTCTCAATCTTCTTTATAATTCCATGTCTCCAGGCATCATGTTCCAACTTTATCTCCCCTTGCCCTGGCACATCTTGGGAGCATACATAATTAGCCTATTGCTACCTTTCCACGACTGCAGAGTGAAGATCATAGAGCAGATCAAGTCAGCTGTTTTCAGACAATCAATTTTCATTACAATAACATGAATGCTGAGAGAATTTCCAATAACAGTAGATGTGGACCAAAAAAAACCTGGGTTTTTGTTTCATATCACAATTAGGGAAACATGATGTAGAAAAGTTGGTATTTCATCTGTTGCTCTGGTTCCCAATTTTGAAAGAAGTGAAAATTAAAAGAAACTGGTACTCCAATTTTTAAAAGTATTTTAATAGGGATATGTAGTCTACTATTACTAATGATTATCTCTTGCAACAATGCACACATACACCTACATATGTATATGTGTGTATATATAGATACACGTATGTTAGAGAGAGAACTCAAAAAACTACCACACAGTGAAATGTTAGTACTCCTAAATAATTTTTATTCCCTCTTAGGAGCTTTCAAAAATATCTGTGCAAATAGTCCAGTTCACAAAGACAATTAATTTTGTAATGTCAAGATTTTCCTCCTTTGGCCTTGTTTACTACTGCAAGGGGTTTTTATAATATTAAAATCCATTAGTTTTTCACATACTTTTCCTTCTTTTTGCCTCTGGGATGCAGTGACATTGGAATTTATACCAACATAATGTTGCATTGCATTTTTCTCTTTTGCAAAAATGGAAGTTCTTACTGTGCTGTCTTTGAAGTAAACGTAATTAAACACAAAAGATCAGAAGAATTTGTTCTAGCTCTGGTGATAAGTGAAAATTCGTTAGATTTAACTCTTGCCTTTTTTATTATTATTTTTATTCCTGTTGAGAGTTCTTTTTGGAGTTTTGCCCATTTAAAATGATGATGTCACATGTACTGACTGTGATTCCAATAAATGTGCTCTTTTGATTCACAATAATGGCCTTTGAACTTTCTGGGTTCTGAGAGCATGGATCTATTCAAAATACACACTGATGGAGAAGACTGAAATAAAATCTACTTTAATGACCTGTAGAGCTGTAGCAAATACTCACTCTGCTTGCTGGAGTGAGGTGCCTTTATTTCCCTTGGTAGCTGCTGGTTAGAAATGGCTAAGGCAATGGCATAGCCTTCCCATCATCATCTTCTCCCGTGTGGGTTCTTAGTTCTGCTGCCTTGCTTGTCTTCATCTTACATTTCCATCCACAGCTAAAAGTGGCTTTTAGCTTTCTTGCAGAATTGACTGCATGCAAAAGGCAGCATTCATGAAATGCTGTTGTGATTTAAACTGCATGCAGCACTTGCTTTGTGGAATAATTTAAAGCCTTCTCACAGTACATTTTGTCAGTGACTGAGCTAATGACTGGTTCACCCCCTATCTGCTTCTTGGGGCATCCAGACTGCTGATCTCAGGGAAATTAGGTTTTCTGATTGCAATGCCACCCAGCCTTTATCTCAGCTCTGGTTTGGCCATGCTGACCCTGGGAGAGCTGCACTGTCCAGTGCTCAGTTGGTAACTAATGACAAACCAGGCACAGCAGTGGTTGTGTTCCTGGTCTGCAAAAGAAAAAAAGAGCACTTTTTTCCCTATATACCCAGCTCTGTGTTGTAATGAAAAATAGCTCCATGGTAACGTAATAGCTTATACCATTCCTGGATCTTCCATGATACGCAGATCATAATTATCAGGAGCTGAGGAAGTTATATTAAGCAATATAAACCTGTCCTTCCCATAGAGTATCAAAAAAGGAAACTTTGAAAGATACCTAAGCTCAGATGTCACAGATTTAAAACAGGCACACAGAACAAAAATACACAGTTGTCTAAAATTAGAAATCTGAGAGTGACTGTAGCACTGAGCTGCATTTCAAGGTGATGTGAGTATTATATCTTAGCCATATAAGCTATGTTCAGTCCTAAAACTTCCATCACTGATATGCAGGAATTACTTCATTCTTTGGTTGCACTTTGCGAAAATTGATTATAAGTAGAGTTTACTGAGGTTCAGTTTGCTTCTAGAGGATGTCATGAAAACCACTGAAGTACTTACTGTGGTAGAAATTGACACTCTATCTGATTTTAAATAAAATTAAAACTTCTGAAAATGGAATTTGACCACATACCCAAACAAGCTAAAATGATCATTGAGCAGCTCCACCTAGAAGCTTGTTATTACATCCAGTTCCCTTCTAAGAAGGCTGCTCTGACATGCTGGTCCTAGTTATAGCCTCATAACATGGATGCAGTGTGTAATTCTATGCATATAAAATGTAGTTATACCAGCACTTATTACAGCAATTCTCCAAATTGACATAACACATCTTAGCAGTAGGACAATTACTTCTACACTGTGACTTCTGCCAGGAAGGATGTGTCAGGGGAGATACTGCTGAGTGAGCTTTTGGGGCAAACCCAGCCCAAGTAATGTTTTCTGTCCCTTCTTCTGTATGGCTGTGCTTGTAGAGATGCTGAGTGAGTTGATAGGTGTACCCTTCACTCTGGAAATTTAAAAGACCTACACAGAAGACTGCTCTCTGTGTAACTGCTTTGGGATTTGTGCCTTAGGCCAGGTATGACCGAAAGGACAAAATCTAAATGGGGTTTTGGGGTATTTGTGTGAGAAGAATGCCAGACGTGTATGAAGTAACACAAGGGTGAAAATATTTAACTTTGAAAAAAATGTTGCCTGATAAAGGCAAATTCATGTTATGATTATTTCACTGTTTTTCAAGTAACTAGTGCCTTTGCTTCATGTATCATCCTTTTGATAAACTCTTTCAGAGGAATCAAAATAATTGCATGATATATCTAGGTCTCTGAAAAATTCACAGCAATTGGATCACAAAATTTTATCTAGTTCAGAGATATTAGATACTCCATTGCTGCTGCTTTCATTCTGTAGCATTAGTAGGACTCATTCCATTCTTTCTTTTCTTCCCTTTAGCCCTAAACAGCAGGCAAAAATGGCAGAGTACTGCAGATTAATATTTGGAGATGCATTGCTTATGGATCCATTGGAAAAATACCCGGTAATATGGCTTGGTATTTATCAGATCTCAAATGTCTGTGGGAATTATATCGAGGTGTTTCAGTCCTGTCTCACTTTTCATATACAGCCTTTCAAATCAGAGTCTAAGGGAGGCAGCTAAACAACATGTAATTTCTGATGCAGATTGTCCTGATATAGTGAATTGTAATCTTCTAAATGCAATTAATTCTCATAGCTGCTATTTTAGAGTGTAGGCTTTCATATTTGAACTAATACTTATTTTGATTATTAGTGTAGACATTTCATAAGCATTTTCCTTCTTAAGTGCTCTCAGTAGCCCTGTTTCATTTAATGTTGACTTATCTCTTGTGCAAAATCCATCTCATTTTAACAGGGCTTAGAGAGGTCACAAAACTATCTTGTACCATGTGGACCTTCAGAAACTGCCATAAACTTTTTCCTTTTGTTGTAACAAGTCTCTCTTCTTTTTTTCTGCAAGCTTGAAGCTGGGGTTCCTCTTCCAAGCCCTATGGATTTAATGTACAAAATTCTAGTGAAGAATAAAAAGAAATCACATAAGTCAGCAGATGGAAGTGCAAAAAAGAAGCTCTCAGAGCAAGCTTCCAACACATGCAGTGAAACATCTAGTATGTTTGAACCTTCCTCCCCTGGAGCAGGTATGAATTAAATATACAAGTATATTTCTCCCTAAAAAACAAATGCATAATTGCAGCTATAATTCAATCCCTTTATAGTGCTCTAGCAAGGTGAAGGTACATCAGTGTGGGCAAAAAGCAGGAAACTAAGTGTCATTGATCCAGGAGTGTAATCTGTGAAGGCTCACGGCTGAGGAAATCTTATGGAATGACCCAAACCTCAGTGGTGTGTGCTAACATTTGTCTACACTGCTTATTAAGTAGAGCAAGCTGCCAACTCCTCCACCCTTGGCTGCCTTTGCTGTGTGCCCAAGCCCAATACCAAATATAAATGTTTTCTTCTCTCCGTTGCCTCTGAGCTCCAGGAGTGTAATCTGTGAAGGCTCACGGCTGAGGAAATCTTATGGAATGACCCAAACCTCAGTGGTGTGTGCTAACATTTGTCTACACTGCTTATTAAGTAGAGCAAGCTGCCAACTCCTCCACCCTTGGCTGCCTTTGCTGTGTGCCCAAGCCCAATACCAAATATAAATGTTTTCTTCTCTCCGTTGCCTCTGAGCTGTGCCTGCCATTTGGTGCCCTTTCAGACTTAACCCATTGCCCAGGAGAGCTGCAGTGGTTCTGCAGTGCCTCAAGATTTAGGGTAGCTGGATAAGATACCTGTTCCTCAGGCAGCAGGGCTCAACCTGCTCTTGTCCTGCATTAGTCATGTTGCAGACCTCTATGCAAAGTGCTATAAGATGTTCTTCTGTTCCAGAGATGGAAACAGGCAAAAATAAGAAAGGTTGCTAATAATGCATATGTTCTGGTAATGCTTATGGGTCTGCTGTAAACCACTGTGAGTGCTGATAAACAGAAATGAGTAAGAGATGGTCTATGTCCTCATGAGCTTAAAACCAAACTAGAAATTCCAGAGAAGTGCAGAGAAAAACATGAAGAGTGAGGATTTGCTCTAAACCACAGGAACAGATCAACAGCTAGCAGGACAAACAACAAAATCTGTATATCCTGATTCCCAGCCCAGTGACTGTTCCCTGCACTAGAATTTCTTTTTCTTATTGAGACTGAAATTTTGGATTCTTAAACGTATAGACATTTATGCCTCTGTAGTAGAATTCTTGTAGAGCAGATTGAAAGCTCTACTGGAATACAAGTTCATTACCATTTGCCATTTAAAAAGTTTTTTCTATTGTTTGTAAATTTTTCTAAACTCTGATTAATTAAGCTGAAAATTTTCATGCTGGCAATTTGCCTTCAAGCAAAGAAAGAAATGCTGCTGCCTTTGTGGGTAACATTGCTTATCGTATTAGAAGCAAACTGTTGGTTTTAAGAACCTGTGAAAAGGGCATGCTTTGGAGTGGGCCTTGGATTTCAAAGGAACATTCATCGTGGTGTCAGGGATGATTAAATACTATTTTCTTGATTTGCTTTAGGCAGATCCCAAGCAGCAGGAGAAGTGTGTTTTCCAGCTCCTTTCCAACATTTGAAATCAACCCTGGGTTCTTAACTCCACATTTCTATTATCAGCACACAATGAGAACCCAGTGGCAAAGTACATGTCTCTTGCTTTCTGAGGGCCTGGTCTGCATAGAGGGCAACAGCTTTGTCATTCAGGAGCCTCTCTAGGAGCTTTTCTAGGAAAAAACCTGGGCTGTGAATCTAGATGCTGATGATGTTGCAAGGCAGGGGGGTCATCCCATAATAGTGTGTAAAATTTTACTAATTAACTGTGAATAATATGCCTGTATTTCCCCTCTAAACAACCTCTGATTGTGAAGATGAACATTTACAAATTAGAAAATACTGGAACTGAGATTGCAAAATTCATGTGGTCACTTGCTTCATCTGTGACTGCCAAAATACATTGCTTGTAATCCTTGTGTCAGCCACTGTTTCTCCTTTAGGATTTTTGCCTCCCAGGGAATGCAGTTAGTCACTATTTTTTCTCTCTCTGTCATTCAGTACTTGATCCTAAGTAGAGCATCCTCAGTGAATTTCTGTGGGGGTATCCAGGCTGTGTATCAGCACTTGACAAACAGCACTGAATTTATCTGAACAATACCTGTGGGAAGGAAAATAATATTAAGCCAATTTTATCTAAGGACAGACAAATCTGGCAGAGCTTAAGAACAGTTTAGGGATGACTGACAAGGAACACCCAGGATCTCATTTTTCAAGAACATTTTGAATTTTTAAGTATTCAGAGCACAGCTCCAGAGATTTCAGATACAGCTTAGAGCTCTGAGAAAGCAGCAATTCTGTAAATCAGATGCCAGTTTTCTGTCTGTGAACATTCAAGGAACAAGAAATGATTCACCATTTTATAAGACTGCTGTGGTAAGACCCAGTGAAGAGCATGGCTCTGTGGGCGGTGCTCAACAGGCCCCATGGCACCCTTCTCACTGACTCATTTCTGTGACCATCACAATATCCACTACATGTGGTCCTAGGCACTGCAAGCATTGTGCTCCTCTCTACCCAGTACCAGTTTCTTTCTGGAGCAAATGCAACTAATGACTCACTAAATGAAGCCTAATTCTTAACATTTCTTAACATGAAGTATTTCAGTATTCCAACCTTAATATAATCTTTACAATTTAGCAAGTTGGACATATTATTCAAATAGCTGTATTGGATTGTATAGTTCCTGTCAGAATTGCTGCTGATCTCCAGGAGAAAGTTGTGCTGACTTAGCCTTCTGGAGATTTTAAATGGGTTTCTTCACAGCAGTGCAAAAAACATGGGGATTCATACTTCAATTGATAGCAGGCTTCAGTGTGTCTTACACTGCTTGAGGTCAGATTTAACCCAAATAAACCACTCTTTTGGTGTGCTTATAAGACATACATATAAAAGTGTGGTGGTGATACAGTAGCAATAATTAAAGATAGAATTCTGGAACAAGCTTTGTGGAATGCCTTGCAGGATGCTCATGAAACTGATGTAAAAAAGTAACCTCAATAGGATATATTTGTCAGTGGAAAAAACTTTGCCTAAAAGTACAGCAAAGCTGACAAAGCAGTAAAAGAATTTCTGAGATAACACTTGTGAGATAGATTGTAATTTTAGTAAACAACCATCTTGTACGTGGCTGGTTGTCAAAAGTTTTAGGTTCAGTGTATGTAAATGCATTAGTACATTGCTGGTCCTTGCCAGTTGAGGCCATGGCCCATTGCTGGAAAGCAAAATGGTTAAAAAAACTGAATAAAGTTTATTTTTCTCCTTTTTAAATATCAGTAAGTGCTGAGGTACAGTGGAAAAAACGCAGGAGGTGATTCCCCCCCAGGATGCTGGTGGCTGTCTAAATAGAGCTAACGAGCTGCACCAGCAAGTACCACATTCATAATCCATTCTGGCTGTTATTTTGCAGGGGTCTGAGAAAACAGATTACCAGATTCCTCTGAATTTCAAGCAATGTCTAACCTTTCATTTATTAGGCTCTCAGTATCTGTCATGCTGCTGAGGAATAGTGAGAATGGATAATGTTTAGCACCCTGGTTCCTCAGACCTTGGTAATAGGGATTTGGCTTGTCATTCCCAGCTCTCCTAATCATCTTCCATTCAGTATGACTGTGTTGAACCTCTCTACCCACCAGCTGGGATTCAGCTTCCTTTGTCCACTCATTAAGCTGCCCAATGCACATTTTAATGACTTCCCCATGCTGCCCCACTATCTAGGGACAGCTTGAAAGCATCCTTGAAACTGCCTTGTTACTCCACTGAGGAATTTCCTGTATTCTTCTGCCTATAAGCTATTGACAATATCTGTTACAATTTACCTGTTGTGGTAGGGAGAAGCATCCTTTAATTTATTGATAATCTTCTGTCTGCCTCTGGCCATGGACAGGCTTTTGTCTTGTTCTTGGGCGAGCAAGCCCTCGGAGCAGGGCTCTCCATTTTCACTGAATTTGTATGCCACGATAGCATGAAGAGGTCCTGTCCTGACCTGGGTTTGTAGTCCCATCTAAATGCAAATAGTAATTATGCCATTACAGTTGATTGGCCCTTAGACAAGCTCACCCGTACATACTGAACTTAACCTGCAGCACGGCTGCGTTGTCCAGCCACGTGCATTTATGAGGCACAGTGTCACTGCCCCCCTGGGAAGGAGTGGCAGTGGTGGCCTCGGCTGATCTCAGCACCACTGTGGCACAGCAATCTGCAGCACAGTCTCCTCAGTCTGGTCAAGGCTTGCTCTGGCCTTGTGTCCCTGCAGTGTAACAG